>NW_027418797.1:0-166953 GCF_009905375.1 Apium graveolens | reverse complement strand
ATAATGGTTAAGCGTGATGGGTTGTATTATAGTTTGGAAGATTGACATTCCTTCTGATGACTGTGCAATACCCAACCGTAATAGTAATTGGTAAAGGTTTAATTCGTGTAATCGCAATGAGCGGGCTATCTATCTCAGAAGGTACTATCTTGAGAATAAGCCAGGACCATATTTCAAAAAGGACTAAACAAACCTTTGAGTTAAGTCTCTATTGAAGGCATATGATTAAGAATGGTATTAACCTGCTATCGGTGCTTTGATTGAAAATCTTCTGTAATTTTATATGCTTCATGTCATGTATGTATGTCAGGATCAGGAGTGTTCTTCATGAATTATGAATGGTGATTATGTTAACTCCTTAGAAGAATTCTATACTACATGTATGGACTCCGTATGGTTAGATATTAAGATTTCATGGAAAGTGAATGACGACAGTAGGTCAGTGGTGGACCATAGTAATGCAGCAATGATTCTGCGAGTAATGAGCTGATTACAACCGTGAGAGTTTGTATTGGAATGGATGTTGAGATTGAGTACCACTAATCGTGTCATGTTGACGTATAAGTTATCTTTGATAGAAAGACTAGGTCGATTATTTACCTATTGAATATTTATTCCTTCTTATCAATAGAGAGTCGTATTACTATACGAGGAAGGTTGCGGTGCAAGCATATAATTCTAGTAACGATGATGTCCAGAATGAGATCCCAGATTCGATTTTCGATATCGAGGGAGTTTCAAAGGTGATTGTGTATAAGCTCAAGGAAGAGCATGGGTCCATAGAATGATGGACGGAATAGCGAAAATATTTAGGAATGTGAAATATGATGCTATAATACTTGATGTTGATTTATATATATACATATATTTTGTTCTCCTATGACAAACCTCTATAGTTCAGAGGTAGGTTCCCAGCCAGATATTTTGTGGCAGTATATTTTTTTCATATATACAATTCTCTTCAATTCGTTCTTTTCTCTTCTTTTCATTTCATATAAACTGAGAAGAACAACCCTTCCAGAAGGGGAGGTATTGCCGAAAGACTATCTATCTGGGTGATAGAAGCCGAGTAGGATACCATCTGTTGTTTAATTGCTTGTCAAGTACTGAAGGCTGGCCACCTTCTGTACTAACTACGCAATGTAACAAGTGTTCATGATCATAGTGATCTCTCAATAAATTGTTTTACTTCTATATGAAGGACCAAACTTTCGAAGATGGAGGCAGCTAGAGAGGAAGTGGTACCAAGTATGGTGGTATTCCGATTCTAACGCGTTCGTGATACTAAGGTTGACGCGATTATTAAAAGGTTATAGAATGCTAACGAGCAAAGGTGTAACCAGTATAATATTAGGAACGGAAGGTAGTAGCGATTACGAACTGGAAAAGAATGGGTATTGAGAAACAAAAGCTCTAATGCTAAAAACTATAATGAGAGTCTGTGCAATAGACTTGAAAGAAGTTGGAATGATCACTTAACGCGGATTGAGTTTTCTCACGATAATAGATCGTATGTCAGGTGTCGAGATGTCGTCTTATGAGATCTTGAGGGAAGACAATGTCGATCTCCTTTATGTTAGGATGAAGTTGTAGAGCGCAAGATGCTCGGACCAGCAGTGGTCCAAAGGACCAAGAATATAATAGATCTAATCAGAGGACGGCTGGGAGTAGCCCAAGATGGACATAAGAGGTATGCTGATTTGACTCGAAAGGACAAAGAGTATGAAATAGGGGACCTAGTAATGTTATAGGTATCCCTTGGAAAGGATTGATGAGGTTCGGAAAGAAAGGAAAGCTAAGTCCACAAATTGTTGGACCCTTGGATATATTAAGACGTATTGGGAAGTTAGCATATGAGCTAGCCCTACCCCCGAACATGTAGCAAGTTCATAACGTGTTCCGCGTATCAATGTTAAGGAAGTGTAATTCGGATGCCAGACAAATAAGGGCATATGAGCGCATAGACATGCAACCAGGCGTAACCTATATGGAGCAACCAGGAAGGGTTATAGATGGAAATGGATTAAGTGCTTAGGAGAAGGATTATCAAACTAGTCAGAGTTTGCTGGTAGAACCACAATGTGGGAAAATTACATAAGAGTTAGAAAGTGCAATGTTAAGAAAGTATCCCTACTCATTTTCTATCTGATTCCGGGACGGAATCCTTTTAAGGAGGGGAGACTGTAAAAACCCCAATTTTTGGAATTTTTGAAACCCTTATGAATAGTGTTTTGCTGATTATGCTGAATAAGAAAACTTTTCATGCCACACTATGTAGGGGTTCTTTTATTGATCTTCTGGGATATTATTAGTACTCTATGTGGTATATAAGTGTATGTAAAGATCGTCAGAATTCAAATCTAAACACTTTGATTTTTCCCGAAAATCCACCAGATACCGAAAGAATTGAGTATAAGGTAACAGGATAAAAATGATTTAAATTCAAGGATTATAAGAGAGGATCATAAAAGGAATATAATGTATTGAGAAAGGTTAAGGGAACCCAAGTAATAAGATCCCGGGTATGATCCCTCAAACGATAAACGAGAACGAAAGTTAAGCGAACCGTATAACAGATCAACGGTCATTAGCCAAGTAATTAGAAGCTAATCAAAGAGATTAGTGGGGATGATGTCATCAAATCAATGAGAAGAGGACAAAGGTGGGAGGGTGACATCACATGGTGACATAAGCATGACCAAAGCAAGTGTGTTGTTGGTTGATTTAGAACCACACAAAAGTTACCATGGTAAAAGGTAAGAAAATAAAACAAAATAAATCAAAAAAACAACCAAACAAGCCAAAACATTTCATTTTCACCAAAAACAAAAAGCTATCTCATTTTTTCATCAAGCTCTCGGCTTTTTTCATTTTCAAAGGAAAGAAAAAATCCAAAACCAAGATCCAAGCTTTGTTAAATCATGAGGTAATTATCTAAGGTTCCTTATACATAGATATAGCTATCCCATGAGTTTAAGCTTCTAATTCCTTCACAATCTCTTCCAATAAATCAAGGAAGAAGATGGTGAATAGTAACCTTCAAGAAGTAACTTTGGTTTTCTATATTTTTATGAAAGTTCAAGGTAGCTTAAGCATAAATCAAGGCTTCCATGGGCATTCCAAGGATCTTTCATTGATTAAAAGCTTCAAGGAAGGTATAACTCTAAATTATCTTAGCATTAAGTTGTTTGGTATAAATGATTATGATGATGGAATGATAGATTAAGTGTAGTAGTTGCTTTGTCATGTTGAGATCTTAGTTGTTAA
The DNA here is from genome assembly GCF_009905375.1 of Apium graveolens. Classification (NCBI taxonomy): domain Eukaryota; kingdom Viridiplantae; phylum Streptophyta; class Magnoliopsida; order Apiales; family Apiaceae; genus Apium; species Apium graveolens. The sequence continues at coordinate 163,686 of NW_027418797.1, read as the reverse complement.
GTGTTTTTGTTGATTTTGGAAGTTAAGATTAGCACTAGTTGTTCTTGATGATTCATGGTATGATTTGGGCTTGGTTTAAATGGTTTAAAGTGGTTGATGAGTGATATTGTCATATGGTTGTATTGGGATTGATTGGTGATGGTTTGGTGTTGAATTGGTTTGGTAAAATTTTGGGAAATCGCATAAACATAGACGTCGTAATGCCCGATTTACCGTAGACTGTTTTTGTTCTTAACATCAGAACCCTTGAACTCACTGTTAGGTTTTTACCATTGCCATGTTTAGATAGTTCATGTTACGAGCTTCGTTTTGATATGTGGTACGCTTGAATCTGATGTACGGTTTAGGAGAAACGACCGTTTTAAGTAACGGCGTTTCGCGACCGAACCATTACCCCTCGCCTTACTTTGAAACCTTGGTTAAGGACTTTAAATGACTAATTGGGGTATAAAACAATTATGTTAAATGGATTAGGCAGTTGGTAAGGTACTCGCGAAAGAATCTCCTTAAAACTCTTAATGGTTAATTTATTAAAAATAGTGGAGCCGAGGGTACTCGAGTGACTTAAGTAAATCGTTAAGCGCGAAAGCGAACGTTAGGACTCTCAATGGTTGAAGTCTAGTTTCTTAAGCGACCGGGGTTTAATTCCAACTTATATTGTTGTTCATAGGTTATCGGATCCACTCTAAGCTTAAGTCTATCCGGGAGCACTCAGGCAAGTTTTCTACCCGTTATACTGTTGTTGTGATGTATACATATGTATATGCATTATCTTGTGATAGATGCATGATGGTTAATGAGCAAATTCTTGCGATATATGGTAGCATGTGATATGGTATATATGCATGCCTATTTCGTATTCTTGATACATATATCTGTTGATTCAGTTGATAATACCTATGCTAGAGATAAGCGGTAATTTGCATATACCCTTAGTATAGGGGACCCAAAGGTGAACTTTTTTCTAAAACCGGGAGTCGATGTTCCCGAGTATAATATATATATATATATATATTTATATATATATATGAATAGTTTTCAAAACTATTATTCGAATAAGGTTTATTCGATAACTTTATTTTATTAATGAATATTATTTTGAATATTCATTCGAGGGCTTATGACTCCGTTTATTTTATTATTGAATATTATTTTGAATATTCATTCGAGGGCTTATGACCCCGTTTATTTTATTAATGAATATTATTTTGAATATTCATTCGAGGGCTTATGACTCCGTTTATTTTATTAATGAATATTATTTTGAATATTCATTCGAGGGCTTATGACTCCGTTTATTTTTATTATTGAATATTATTTTGAATATTTATTCGAGGGCTTATGACCCCGTTTATTTTATTAATGAATATTATTTTGAATATTCATTCGAGGGCTTATGACTCCGATTAATTACTAATTATTATTCTTTATTTTATTAAGGAATAATGTGTCGATGATCAAACTCACTTTTGATTATTCAAATAAAGATAGTACTTTCGTATAAGTATATCTTTGGTTATTTAATATTCATTGCAAGTATAAGTTTTAAAACTTCTACTTCAATTATTTTTATAAAGATTATTTTTTATGAGAATATTACTTAAATATTCAGATATTTCCTAATATATTGGGACTGATTTATTTTATTAAATCAGCATCACTCCAAACATTCTTAAAAATGTTTTGCGAGTCTTCAAAATGATTTTAAAAGTTAGAGCGGATCCCAAAAACTCATTTTTATATTTAAGATCCTCCTTTCGAAGGGGATTTAAATACTCGCTCAAAATCTGAGGGACCGGCTCTGTGGTGTATTGTATATTCGCAACAAGGTTGCTATTTTGATAAAAGAATTTTTGATTACTTACCCAACACTCGGGAAGTAAAATTCTTGGAACAAGTTAATTCATTAACAGGCATTGCCTGGGAAATATCGGTGAGTTCTCCTTTCCAACTAGATACGACTTCTTGGTAGAGCCGTATCAACAAGTTTTTACTTGGGGAAAGGGGGAACGAGCTTTATGTTTCAGAGTCATGGATTTCATCTGAACTAGGAGTGGCGTAAGTGGTCGAGTGGCGCCGGCCCAACCTTATTATATTGGCCCAAATGGCCCGGAAGTTCCGCTAAGACGGTCCATTCCTTAGGAGTCCAGTGTTCGGTTGACAAGTAAATCCGACAGGTTCTCCTCTACATGTAGAAAATGGTGGGGTTGCACTACTACGACTGATCATCGTAAGTGGTCTTCCTGGCGCTGCAAACTCCCGTAATGAGTTCATCATCCAATTAAATATTTCTGCAATACTACCTAGAGCACTTCGATAGAAAGGCTACGGTTGGGCGATTGTTGAGTGTTGGCAGGGTTGAGTTTCAAAATGATGTTTACATCAAATGAAGTATCTCGTAACTTCATTTTATTTTGATGATATTTTAAAGATTGATTCTATACAAGTTTTGTCTTATAGCTTAATCAATGGGATGAACTATTTATATATTGAATGGTGGTAGTTCAAGTAGTATTCGGAAAAGATATAAGTATATTGGAGTATCTTGTAACTTCATCTTTTAAACTTATATCTAGTTAATGATTGTCTTATAATTGGTAAAGGTTTCAGAAAAATGTTGAGACAAGGTTAGATATATGAGATCACCTTGCAACGATATTTTTATAAAGTTATAAACTGGAACTCTGCGGATGTTATACATGTCAGAGGATTTTAAATATTTTGAAAAGTATATATATATATATATGTATATATATATATATATACTGAATATTTTGCGACCTGGTCACGTTAAAATATCAAACTTGGTTCATTTCTTCTTGACCAAGACTTTCTTGAGTACTATGAGAATGCTCATATATTGTTAATCATTATACACATTATTTTGGTGGGCTTGCTGCTCACTCTTGCTTTCTTCTTTCATCACACAACATTAGATAGACAAGATGAACATGACCAAGCTCCCAATTCGTGAGCGGATAGGAAACGTTCCGCAGTTTCCTATAGGCGTTGATGTCGCTATAGCTGAGGTAGGAACTACCAATAGGCTAGGCTTTCAACTTTTGATGTACCGGACTTATGTATCTTTATTAATTGTAATAATGGCAAAGAAATGTAAATTTATTCAGAAACCCTTTTAAGGTGTAATGGCATATAATTTTGGAATAAAATAACTCGTGTTATTTTTGGATATTAATCTCTGAGATTATAACTTGTGGTGTGTGTGTGTATTGTGGGGTCACAGTACAGAGTAGTTGATTGTTTATTAAGATTTGGTGTTATTAAGGGAAATGGAACTCGTGACAACCCGGATCCCCGACCCCGGATTTGGGGGTGTTACAAAATTGCAGATGAGGATGAGAGGAGGAAATATGTTAATTCTACTATCAACACTACGAGTGAAAAGAATCATGAGATTACCCCTGCCCCCAAGACTCCTGAAACTGAAGTAAGGAGTGAAAGCATAAGGAAGAAAAATAAAAACAAAAATGAAAATATTGGAGTTAACAAAAGTAAAAATTATGCTTATGTTGCAGATGCTCCCTAAAAACAATGTCAAAAATGTGGCTCAACAAATCACCTAACTCATCTTTGTAAAAAGACTGTTAGTGAGCTGAAGTATGTGGCATGTAAGTACAATGAAGCACAAACTGATGATCCTTATTCTTTTTGTGACAAGTTTGACTGCATTCTCTGCAACATGAAGGTCATGACTAGATGTCATAAATTAAGAAAAGATCTAAAAGAAATCAAACTTGGATCTGAGATCAAGAATGAGAATGCTAATCAAGCTAAGAAAATTGCTACTTTTGATAAATCAAGATCTACTTCTGTCAACTCTGTAAAGAAGAATAATATGTCCAACACTGCTTGGGTAGCTAAATACACTTAAAACTCATTGTGTGCAGGGTAAGAAGAATAAAGTCAGGTGGGTCATTGATAGTGGTTGTTCCAGATACATGACAGGTGATAGAGCCCTGTTATCATAATTTGAGGAGATGATTGACCTTTTGGTGACCTTTGGAGATAACAACAAAGGATTCACAATGGGATATGGAAATTTGATTTATGGTAATATTGTAATTCAAAATGTAGCACTGGCTAGAGGACTTGAAATTAATCTTCTAAGTGTCAGTTAATTCACAGATAAACGTTTCAAAGTAAGCTTTGATAGAGAAGATTGTCCAATTATAAATAGAAAGACTGGTGAAATTGCTCTCAAGGGAGTAAGAAAAGGAAGCATGTTTGTTACAGACATGAACTCAATAAACAAGGATAAGGTGTGTTGCTACTACACCAAGGCATCAAGTGAACAATGCAGCCTTTGGCACAAAAAGCTCTGTCACCTAAATTTCAAGACAATCAACACTCTTGTAAAAATAGAAATAGTGAGAGACATGTCAGCATTAGAGTTTGTCCAAGATGAGGTATGTGAAGCTTGTCATAAAGGAAAGATGAACAGATCAATTCACAAAAGTAAAACTGTGAACTCTATAAATGCTCCTCTACAACTTATCCATATGGATTTGTTTGGTATCGTGAATGTCATGTCTATTTCTAAGAAGAGATATGCACTAGTAATGGTAGATGACAAGGTATATTTGGGTGGACTTTATGCATTCTAAAGATAAAGCTCCACACATTATGATTGAGCACATAAAAAAGATTGAAAAATAGGATGAATATCACAATTCTGTGAAAAGATTGAGAAGTGACAATGGTACTGAATTTAGAAACTTTATACCGAATGATTTATGTAAAGACAAGGGTATCACTCAAGAGTTCTCAGCTCCAAGAACACCTCAATAAAATGGCGTGGTTGAAATAAAGAACAGAACTCGATTGAAGCTGAAAGAACAGTGTTGCAAGATGCCAAGTTGCCAACAATATTTTGGGAAGAAGCTATTAACACAACATGTTATACTCAGAACAGATACTTGGTAAAAAAAAGCATTGGCAAGTTACCTTACTCAATCATGTGTAAGAAAAATCCTACATTTGAACATCTTCATGTGTTTGAAAGCAAATGCTTTGTGTTAAAAGAGAACTCTGAATATGTTGATAAATTTGACTCAAAAGTATTTGAAGCTATCTTTCTTGATTACTCAATGGAAAGAACTGCTTATAGGGTCTATGTGCTAGAGCAAAGAAAAATAATGGAGAGCAGAGATGTGACCTTTGATGATGACAAGTAATCTTGACAATAATTCTGAAAGTGATGATAAGAAAAATGCAAATAATGAAGGAGAAGAAGCTAGTGATCCAGTAATTTCTGAGAATGAGGATTCATCTCAAATAAAAAACTTACCTGAATTTGACAGCACAATCTCAGGGGGAGAAAGAGGTGATAATTCTTAAGTCATGCCAATGATGAAGAAAACAAGGACAGTTCTAGTCATCAAAATCATCACAACAGAAAATGGGATTGGAGTCACACTAGAGACACTATTATTGGCAATCCCAGTGCTGGTGTGAGAACTAGAAGTGCCACTATAAATGAATGTCTACATGCTTGTTTTCTATCTCAAACCGAGCCTAAGATAACTAAGGAAGCCTTGCTTGATCCTGACTGGATAACTGTAATACAAGAAGAATTAAATTAATTTGAGAGAAATAAAGTTTGAGAGTTGGTTCCTGCACCAATAAATAGAGGCATCACTGGAATAAAGTGGGTGTACAGGAATAAGATGGATGAAAATGGTGTTGTTACTAGAAACAAGACAAGGTTGGTTGCTAAAGGCTACTCACAAGAAAAATAAATTGATTATGATAAAACTTTTTCTTCAGTTACAAGGCTTGAATCAATAAGAATCTTCCTTGCATTTCTTGTACACTAAAACTTTAAAGTGTATCAAATGGATGTGAAGAGTGCATTCCTCAATGGTGAATTGGAAGAAGAAGTCTATGTGCAACAGCCTCCTAGCTTTGAAGATCTAGAATTTCCAGATTTTGTTTACAGACTTTTAAAGGCTCTCTATGGATTGAAACAAACACCAAGAGCATGGTATGATGTTTTTTCAAATTTTTTTATCCATAATGGTTTCACTAGAGGAACAATTGATAAAACTCTCTTCTTTAAGCAACATGGTAATGATATTATCCTTGTTCAAATTTATGTGGATGATATCATTTTTGGCTCTCTTAATGAGAAGCTTTCGTCAAAGATTCTCAAAACTAATGCAAAGTAAATTGGAGATGAGCATGATGGAAAAATTAAGTTATTTCCTTGCCTTACAAGTTAACCAAAGAAGTGATAGAATTTTCATTAATCAAACTAAGTATTTCAAAGATCTTGTGAAGAAATTTGGAATATTGGATTGCTCACCTGCATCAACTCCTATGTCTACAGCTACCAAGTTGGATGAAGATAAGAAATGAAAAGGTGTAGATATTTCAAGTTATAGAGGAAATATTGGATCTCTAATTTATTTGGCTGTCAATTAGACCAGACATCATATTTTCTACATGTTTGTGTGCAAGATTTCAAGCTAATCCAAAAGAATCACACTTAATGGCTTGTTAAGAGGATTTTCAGGTATTTGAAGGGTACTCCAAACTTGGGATTATGGTATCTTAAGGGAACTAGTTTTGAAGCTGTTGGTTACACATATGCAGATTTTGCTGGATGCAAGCTTCGACAGAAAAAGTACTAGTGATAGCTGTCAATTTCTTGGTCAAAGAATTGTATCATAGTATAGTAAGAAACAATAGTCTGTGTCAACTTCCACAGCTAAAGCTGAACACATAGTTGCTGGAAGTTCTTGTGCTCAAGTGCTTTGGATTAGAAACCAACTAATGGATTATGGACTAGTGTTAAAGAAAATTTATATCTTGTGTGATAACACTAGTGCAATATCTATTGTTGTAAATCCTGTTAATCATTCTAGAATAAAGCATATTGATATAAGGTACCATTTTATTAGAGAACATGCTACTAATGGTACCATTGAGCTCATTTCTGTTTCAACAGAAAAATAGTTAACTGAAAGCTTCACTAAACCTTTGGATGAAGCAACATTCGTAAGATTTGTAAGTAAAATTGGTATGCTAAATTCTTCATCTTAAGGCAAAAACTCAGCTAACAAGTTGCAGTAGAATAATTCTTAATAAATCAAAATTAATTTGGTTTAATTAAGAATAACCTGAAATATGATTTATAAATATTTCAGAATTCTCTGTATATTTATTTTTCACAAATAAAGTCTAACTTGGACTTTTCAAATTCAAAGAAAAATAGTCTAAATGTTAATTCATATTGATTATATGTGAAGTTGATATAAGGAAGAGCCAAAATAAAGCAAAAGTATAGTAGAGAACTGAGTTCTCGATAAGTCTAAAATGACTTCTCGATAAGTATCAGATGACTTCTCGATAAGTCTAAAATGACTTCTCGATAAGTCTAAGATGACTTTTTGACAAGCCTAATGAAATCTCGATAAGTTAAATCTAGATATGTACATGTACTTTGTAATATAGAGTTCTCGATATAACATATCCTGACTTATCGATATCTCAGAATGGAATAAGTTAATTTAATAAATTATTTCATTAATATACTTTTGATGTACAAACAATTTTATTTTTCTATTGTATTTTTGCAATAAATAACAAAGTTAATAGGTTCTAGTGGCAAATTGGGTATTTGTACTACATATCGATATGTCACTATCTAGTTCTCGATAAGAGTTCACAAAATACATCTCGATATTAGTTCTCTACAAGCTCTATGTGACTTCTCGATATAATGTTTTTTTACCATTTTTAATTCTCTTGTCATGCAGTAACATATCTACACTATAAATACCCAGACATCTCGACATAACCCCTTTTTACTCTTTCGAGATCTACTTTAACCTAATTACATCGATTGCTCTCAATTTCACATCTTTACAAGCTTTTTTCTTCTAAAAAACTTATCAACTCATTTCTTTCAAACTCATAAATGGCTTCGAATATAAACAACCAAAGAGCAGTAATCCCCAATAAAGGCACCACCTTTCTTGCTTTGTTAACCCAACACAGGTTCCTGATAATTTTAAATGCTTTGTGAAGTTTGTTGCTGATTTATACCTTGCAGGGGCTCTTACTGTAAATCCAACTCTGTACTTGGATGTATTGAATAAATTTTGGGCACTGTGTTATTCTTGCTACTCACATAGATGACAATCAAATGGTCTCTATGGTGGTGACTTGCACAATTAGAGGTGTAACTATGGAATTTAATACCAATGATGTGAATAAAGCACTAGGCATATCCACATAAAACATAATTGCAGCTCCTAACTCATAGGAGATCACAGTGTCCATGGACTTTATCAACTATGGAGACAAGATTGACTTTGCCATGCTAAAGAAGAAGTATCTGAGAAGGGAGTGGTACTTTGTGTTTGATACAATCATAAGGGCCTTCACATGCAGGAAAATAGGCTTTGACAATATCTCAAGTATGGTCCAAAAGTTGGTGTTCTCAATGGCATATGATAGGCATTTGGATGTTCGGAGCCTAATTCTCAGTGAGCTAAGCACAAGACTCACAATGCCGTTAGAAACCATAGGTAAAGAAATTTTCTTCCCTAAATTCATAATGTCTGCCTTAAATTATAAGGTGAGTGACTATTAGAATATGTTGTGAACTTGATGATAAGTTAAACAAAATACCTTGGTAGATTTAACTTAGTGAAAAATTGTAGCTCCCGACGGATGATCTAATATAGTCTCAACGGATGAACTTTATAGTCCCGACGGATGACAATTTGACATCCATCGAGAGTGTAGCTTATGTAACAAATAAGTACCGTAACACATTCCTGCAAACAACATGTTTTAGTCTGGTAGATTATGTAGGGTTTTCTAAGTCATGTTGACTACTAGATTGATGTGCAGAATAGGTTGACTAATTGTAAATATGAGATGTCTTGTAATTCTGTATAAGTGAAATAGAGTCAAGTGGCAGATAGACTCCCGACGGATGATCTACAAGACTCCCGACGGATGATCAACAAAGTTCCCGACGGATGACCAACATAGTCCCGACGGATGATCAAATTCAAAATAGCTGTTGACAGTGTCAACACAATCACATGCGTTGGGTGTTTGCAAAAGGAATGTGGCAGCCTATTAAGCAGGATTTTGAGAACAAAGAAGCATTACCATTTCCATGCAAATGTGAAGATATTCAAAGATGCTGGAATAGAGTATTGATGTAGCATGAAGTTAGGATAGATATATTTTGTTTTATTATCTTGTCTTACTATTATGTAACTTGGTGATATATATAACCAAGAGTAGCAAGTAGAATAATTAACTAAGCAAGTTTATTTTCAGAGAAACATATCAAGATGTATTCTGCAAGAATTTATATGTAGTTTGTTTGTTCAACTTATAAAGTAGCTGTGAGCTATTCAAAACTTCACAGAGTTCTCATTCTGATATATATATATATATATATATATATATATATATATATACCTGGTGGATACATTCAAATCCACCAGAAAGTTTTAAAGTCCTTGTGTTTTATTACTTAGTATTTTGATTTCAATTATCTTTCTATTCCGCACTTCAGCAAATCAAATTATATATATTAAGATAAAACGTTTTTAAAATCAAGAAAAGGAGCCTGAATTACATTTAACCCCCCCCCTGTAATTCTTGTTGTATTGTTAGGGAATAATAATTGGTATCAGAGCAAGCTCTTGAAATACAAAGAGTTTAAAGATCACAACAAACAACAAGATGACAAAAAAGATGTTAGGTGTTAAAATTCCATTTCTGGACAAAGACAATTATCAACACTGGAAGGTGAAGATGCACCTACATCTTCTTTCCCAAGATGAGGCATATGTGGATTGCATAGAGAGTGGTCCTCATGTACCTATGAGAGCTGCAACTGGCAATGAACCATCTGTTCCAAAACCTAGGCATGAATGGTCAGATCCTGATATTGAGCAAGTCAGGAAGGATAAGAAAGCCATGAACATTTTGTTCAATGGTGTTGATTGTGATATGTTTGACAACAACATTAACTGTAAAACAACCAAAGAGGTTTGGGACACAATATAGATTATCAGTGATGGTCCTTGAGCAAGTAAGAGAGAATAAGATACAGCTCCTGATTCAGCAATATGAGCATTTCCACTGTGAAGAAAGTGAGTCACTCACTGATATATTTAGTAGATTTCAAAAGCTACTAAATGATCTGAAGCTGTATGGAAGAGTCTATCAAACAAAAGACTCTAACCTCAAGTTCCTTAGATCTCTTCCAAAGGAGTGGAAGCCATTGACAGTCTCATTGAGAAATTCACAAGATTACAAGGAGTTCACCTCAGAGAGACTGTATGGCATCCTGAAAACCTATGAGCTTGAAATAGATCAAGATGAAAGGATGGAGAAAAGAAGGAAGAAAGGAGGGTCCATAGCACTGGTTGCTGAGTTAGAAAAGGAGAAAGAGATGAAGGTAGAAGCTGTTGAGTCTACATCAAAAGTCTGTGAAAGCAAGGCTAAAGGGCTGGTAGCTGAGAATGAAGATCAGTTGAGCCAAGATGACATGGATGAAATTGATGAACATCTAGAATTTTTATCCAGGAGATTTTCCAAGCTCAAATTCAAGAAGAATTTTGGAGCAGCCAAGCCAAACAGAAACATGGTTGATAAGTCAAAATTCAAGTGTTTCAAATAGGGCATGGCGGGTCATTTTGCCTTTGAATGTAGGAAGTTTGATTCTGGCAAAAAGAAGTTTGAGCCTGTTGATTATAAACAGAAATACTTTGAGTTGCTCAAGCAAAAGGAAAGGGCTTTCATCACTCAGGAGAATGACTGGACTGCAGATGGAAATGGCTGAAGATGAAGATACAAGCTATGTCAACCTAGCCCTGATGGCAAAATCAGATAAAACAGAGACCAGTTCTTCAAGCAATCAGGTAATCACCACTAACCTAGTACATTTATCCAAAGCTGAGTGTAATGATACAATAAATGACATGTCTACAGAATTGTATCACCTGCGTGTTACACTCAAGTCCCTCACTAAGGAAAATGCTAAAATTAAAGAAAAAAATCTATTTTTAAGTGAGAGGAATAATGTGTTAGAATCTCAGTTTATTGAATTTGAAAATTTAGAATTGAGTGTAAGATTGCTAAGGATGAATTAACTGAGTCCTTGAAGAAATAAGAGATTTTAAAGAAGCAGCTTGAATGAGAACAAGATGTAATTAAAGCATGGAAATCATGTAGAGATGTTCATGCTCAAATCACTAAAGTTCAAGGTATTGAGTCCTTTTGTGATGCAGCCTGGAAGAAGAGTAAAGAGAAGCTTGAGTCCAATTTGGTTGAAGGATTGTTGACAGATGTGGACTCGACGGATGATGAAAATCATCCGTTGGATAATAAAGAGGATTATCCATCGAGAGACAAGAAGCCACATCTGTCAGTTGTGAGTAAACCAGTTAGCAAAGCTAAGTTATCTAGGTTAAATGAGAAATATGGATCAGCTTCTAAAAACTTTATTCCAGGAGAATCGAGTCAAGTTAGAAAAGAAAAGAGAGTTAATGTTGGGCATCTGTCTATCAAGCAATTGAATGACAGATTAAAAAAGATTGAGGTTAAAACATAAGCTAAAAGGAAAAACAATAGAAATGGGGAAGTAGAAATTAACGAACATAACAATTATACACCTAATAAATATGCTCCAAGAAAAATTTGTGTTAAGTGTGGTAGTGTTAATCATTTGTCTGTTAATTGTAAGCTTGCCATGCCTACTCCCATGTCTGCACCCTCTTCTTTTCCCAACATGACTTCCATGCCTACCATGCCTATGAATGCTATGTCTACTCAGAATATGAATGCACAATTTACTAATATGCCATTTACACCTAATCCTTATTATGCTGTATTTAGTATGCCTCAAATGCCATTTAGCATGCCTTACTGGAATAACATGTTTGTAAATAGCATGCCTTGACTGGAATAACATGTTTGCAAATAGCATGCCTTACTGGAATAACATGTTTGCAAATAGCATGCCTTTTCATGTAAACTAAAATGTGCATGATAATTCTATTTTAATGTCTGGTTTCAAAGGTTCAACTCAAATGACTAAGGATGAATCTGAAATTCTCAAGTCAAATGAGATCAAACCTAAGAAACCAAAGAAGAAAGCTAACAAGGAAGGACCCAAGGAAACTTGGGTACCAAAATCAACTTGATTTGATTTTGATGTGTGCAGGGAAATAAAAAGAATCTCTGGTATCTGGATAGTGGTTGCTCAAGGCACATGACTGGAGATTCTACCCTGCTCACTGAGTTCAAGGAAAGAGATGGCCCAAGTATTACTTTTGGAGATGACAACAAGGGTTATACTATGGGATATGGCTTGATTTCAAAGGACAATGTCATCATTGAAGAGGTTGCCCTAGTGGATGGTCTCAAGCATAATTTGTTGAGTATCAGCCATCTTTGTGATAAGGGCAACTCAGTTACTTTCAATTCGGAAGCCTGTGTTGTGACAAATAAAATGAGCAACAAAGTGGTTCTCACTGGAGTGAGAAAAGGAAATGTGTACCTAGATGACATCAACTCATCAAATGCAGAATCAGTCACTTGTCTTCTCTGTAAAGCAAGTCAAGATGAAAGTTCGCTATGGCACAAGAAGCTGTCCCATCTAAACTTCAAGACTGTTATATATTGAATTCTCAATGATCAGAAGAAGCTCAGGATCTGGCTGTTCAGATGTCATCAGGATCTGATGTACCGTCAGGATTTGGTATGTCATCAGCATTTGTATGACATCAGTATTTGAAGACAGTCAGCATTAGAGGATTTTTTCTATTCCTTATAATGTGGAGTAGATATATGTTACGTCTGAGTTGTAGGACTTTATCTGTTTAGTTTAAGATATGTATCAGTTTCAGTTAGTTTTTGATAATGCATATCTTAGATTAATCTGTTGTAGCTGTGTAGTATATAAACACAGTTTAGGTCATCACTTAGGATAAGACACTCGAGGATTATTCGACCTAGCAGCTCTCAAGAACATCAATATTTCTTGAGAGGATTTTGTAACGGTTTTTATCATATATATAAAAAGACGTTATATTTTATTACTTGTTCGAAACATTTATACAATTGTATCCAACCCCCCTTAAACAATTGTATCTTTACTGGGCAACAATTGGTATCAGAGCTCACTGATAAATTTACAATCAGAAACGATCTAAACATGTCTCTGAACAATGAAAGCATTAAAATTCCCATTCTGAAAAAGACTGAATATCCAACATGGAAGGTGAAAATGCTCATATACCTGGAAGCTACAGATCCAGATTATCTAGAATAATCAATGATGGACCCTTCATGCCAATAAAACTGGTGCATGCAACTCCTACTGTTGCTGAACATTATCAACTGAAGGAGAAGACAAAATGGACACCAGAAGAGAAAGTAGCTGTGCTGAAAGATGCAAAGGTAAGAAACATTTTGCATAACAGCCTTGATTCTGTGATGTTAAACAGGGTCATAGCCTACAAGACTGCCAAAGAAATCTGGGATGCTCTTGAAACTCAATGTCAAGGAACCATGACCATCAAGAAGAACACAAGGGTTGTTCTGATTCAAGAATATAAACACTTTGAGGCCAAGCCTGATGAAAGTCTCACTGACATCTATGCCAGATTTCTGACTCTGCTAAACAATCTGTCTTTGGTGGGAAAGGTGTATGATCGAGAGGATTCAAACACCAAGTTTTTGAGAGCTTTGAGTGAAGAATGGGAGACTCAGACTTCAATCATATGACATCAGTATGATCTGGACATAATTACTCTAGATGAAGTCTATGGCATGCTGAGAACTCATGATTTGGAGGTTCAGCAAAGGAGTGAGAGGAAAAGCAACAAAGGGAAATCTGTTGCTTTGAAAGTTAATGATAAAGCTTCAAAAGAAAAGTCTGTTAGAGCTGTACGAAAGAAGAACAATTTGCTAGAATTAGATACTGATGATTCATCATCAAATCCTGATGATGATACTGATTCTGAAACTGATGAGAACATGACAGATTCTGATGTCATGTAAATGGCCGCATTTCTGGTTAAGGGCTTCAGGAAAATGCAATTCAGGAAGTCTAGGAACAACAGAAGCTTCAGGAAGAAGTTCACTGGAGGTGAAAAGAAGTCAACTGGGAGAAAAGATGGAAAAGACTCTAAAGCTGGGAAAGTAGACATGACAAAGATCAAGTGCTACAACTGTGATGAACCTGGTCACTTTTCCTCAGAGTGCAAGAAAGTAAAGCATAATAAAGGGAAGAGCAAAGCCCTGATCACTTTAAGTAAGAATTGGATGGACTCCTCTGACTATGAAGATGAAAACACATGCTATGCACTGATGGCCAGTCTTGATGATCCTGCTGCTTCTGAGCCTAAGGTACAAACTCCTTTCTTCTTTTTTGATACTGAAAATATATCTGAATTGAAATCTATTCTTAAATCTTTGCATGGTTGTTTTAAGAATAAGACTTTAGAAAATGATAGACTTATAACTGATATTAAGACCTTGAAATCTAGGAATGATCAGTTAGAGTCTGACTTAATACATCAGATAGATTTGAAGAAAGAATGTGAAAGAGCTAAACATACAGTTAAGATTCTTGAGGCTAGATACAGTATGTTAGAAAAGGATCTCAAAAATGAGAGAATGCCTAGGCTATACAACTGGAATTAAGAATGTTGACACTGAAAATAAAATTTCCCTTAAAACTCCTGTTAAGTTTATTTCATCAGAAGCTGATGAACCCAAATCCACTTTTGAAAAGGGTTCGACATCAGTATCACAAGAAAAACTGGTAAGTGATAAAACTCAAAGAAAGAAAAGCAAGGAAACCATTAAGTCTGTTAAGAAATAAAAGAATATAGGACTTTTATCAGCAAGATAATTGAAAAAGAAAATACCTGAGGTTACTGACAAACCTCAAGTAAAGAGTCTTAAAAGAAACAGTAATGGTAAGCAAGGTATTTCTAAGGATTTAAATTACAAGGTTGTTCCCAATACCCCAAGGAAAACTTGTTTTAACTGTGGAAATACTAATAATCTTGCTATTGATTGCAGGAGGAATAAGAAAAGGAAAACTGCTATTCCTGAGTCTGATGTTAGGGGTAGATCAGTATTTTATAAACCACAAAATCCTTGTTTTCATTGTAGTAGTAGGCATTCGATTTATACTTGTAGTTCTTATCACATGTTATATCACAATTACTATGAACCTTTGCCTAAGTTTAATAAAGTTGCTTGTGTGATTAATTCTATTGGTTTTGCTAAACTTGCTTCTGATAAGACAAATCCTGACAAAGGAAAGACTACCAAAAGTACTCCTGACACACAAAGGCTTAAGTTGTCCAAAAAGAGGGCCCAACAAGTGTGGGTCCTTAAAAATCCTTCTAATTAATTATTCTTCTGATTACAGGGTAACAAGAAAAATACACATGTCTTGGATAGTGGATGTTCTGGACATATGACTGGAAATAAATCCCTGCTGTCAGAATTTGTGAAGAAGGCTGGCCCATATGTATCTTATGGAGATGGAAATGTAGGACATACTCTGGGATATGGCAACTTGATAATTGGAAAGGTAGCAATAGAGAATGTAGCTATGGTGGAAGGAATGAAGCATAATCTTCTGAGCATCAGTCAAATCACCGACAGAGGTTATCATGTTGTATTCTATGACTCACACTGCGAAGTTGTTCATAACAAGTCAAAGAAAATTGTCTTGATATGATACAGACATGGTAACATTTATGAAGCAAGGCTACATGAAAGTCTTGAAGAGGAAGCTACTCGCCTTATCTCTAAGGCATCAGTAGATGAGAGCTGGAACTATTATAAGAAGCTCTCACATCTCAACTTCAACTCAATCAATGAAGTTGCCAAGAAGGAGCTTGTAAGAGGATTGCCAAACATGCTATACTCAAGTGATGGTCTTTGTGATGTTTGCCTAAAGTCTAAACAAAGAAGAGTTTCTTTCAAGAGCAAAACATAATTCTCTATCTCTGAGCCATATCACATGCTGCACCTGGATCTTTTTGGACCAGTGAACATAATGTCCATCAACAAGAAAAGGTATACACTTGTAATTGTTGATGATTTCACTAGATATACATGGGTTCATTTTCTACACAGGAAGGATGAAACTCCAGAAATTCTTCTGGATCACATAAGGCAAATTGAAAATGGATCCACTCATAAAGTGAAAATTCTAAGGAGTGATAATGGTACTGAATTCAAGAACTCAAAAATGGAGGAATTCTGTAAGTACAAAGGCATAGAATAAAAATTCTCAGCTCCTGGTACACCTCAGCAAAATGGTGTTGTTGAGAGGAAGAACCAAACCTTAATTGAAGCTGGCAGAACTCTACTAGAAGAAGCAAAACTACCCACTTACTTCTGGGCTGAAGCAGTAAACACAACATGTTATACTCAGAATGTTACTCCGACAAATAGACATGGTGTTACTCCTTATCAAATGCTAAAAGAAAAGAAGCCCAGTCTTAAACATCTTCATGTATTTGGATGTAAGTGCTTTGTTTTGAGAACTCATACTGATCAGCTTGGAAAGTTTGAATCAAAGGCTGATGAAGGAATCTTTGTTGGATACTCACTATCAAAAGCTTACAGATTGTTCAAACTGAGAACACACACTGTAGTAGTCTCCATCAATGTATCTTTTGATGATAAGAAGATTCCTGGTTTTGAAGAAGACACTCATGAAAGTTTAATCTTTGCAAATGAAAAAGCATTGTCGGAATACGGATCAAACTCTAATGAACTGTCAAATCCTGATGATCCAAATCATGACACTCCTTCAGATTCTGAAGATAATCATTATGCTAATGAGCCTGCACAAGTTGAGGGGGAGCAACAGCAAAGGTCAGCTGATGATGCTAACACTGAAGAATCATCTCAAAGTTATTCTCAATCCAATGCTGATTCAACATCTGAAGAACATGAGTCAAGTCCTAATATTTTATCAGGAAATGACCCAACGGATTCAGGGGGAGCCTCAAATGTATTTGATGAGGCATACAATTCAGGGGGAGCATCTAGTTTCAGAAGGACACTTCCCAGTGCCAAAAAATGGACTAAGGATCATACTCCTGATCTGATCATTGGAAATCCTGATGATGGTGTAAAGAAAAGAAGTGCAACTCAGAATGAATGTTTATATCATAATCTAATTTCAAAAGAAGAGCCAAAGAAAGTAGAAGATGCACTCAAGGATGTAGATTGGGTCATGGCTATGCAAGAAGAATTAAATGAGTTCGAAAGAAATGAAGTGTGGAAGCTGGTGCCTAGACCTAAGAACAGGTCAATTATGGGCACAAAGTGGGTCTTTAGAAATAAGACTGATTCTGATGGAACAATCATCAGAAACAAGGCAAGATTGGTGGCAAAAGGATATTCCCAACATGAAGGTATTGACTATGATGAGACATTTGCTCCTGTTGCTAGGTTGGAAGCAATCAGAATCTTCTTGGTATATGCTGCTCACAAGAAGTTCAAAGTCTTCCAGATGGATGTCAAGAGTGCATTTCTCAATAGAGAACTTGAAGAAGAAGTCTATGTTGAACAACCACCAGGATTTGTGGATCCTAAACATCCTGACTATATCTACAGACTTGATAAAGCACTCTATGGACTAAAGCAAGCACCTAGAGTATGGTATGAAACCCTTGCTCAGTTTCTACTTAAAAGTGGATTTAAAAGAGGTACAATAGATAAAACCCTGTTTTATCTGAATAAAGGTGAAGATTTGTTTTTAGTTCAAATTTATATTGATGCTATCATTTTTGGATCAACTAATCAAACACTGTGTAATAAGTTTTTAAAGTTGAGACAATCAAGATATCAAATGATTATGATGGGAGAGATGAGTTACTTCCTAGGCTTGCAGATTAAAAAGACTGATAATGGCATCTATACCAATCAGTCCAAGTACACAAGAAATCTACTGAAGAGGTTTAATATGCAAGAAAGTGCAACTGCAAGTACTCCTATGGCAACTGCTATAAAACTTGATCCAAATGAAGGTACAACAGTTGATGTGACAACCTACAGAGGTATGATTGGATCTCCGTTATACCTAAATGCTAGCAGGCCATACATTATATTTGCCACTTGTTTGTGTGCAAGATTTCAGGCAAATCCAAGGGAGCCACATCTTATTGCAGTATAGAGAATTTTCAGATACCTCAAGGGTACTGTTTCTCTTGGACTTTGGTATGCAAGAGAAGCTGATTTTGCATTATGTGGTTATTCAGATGCTGATTTTGCTGGATGCAAAATAGACAGGAGAAGTATATTAGGAAGCTGTCAGTTCTTGGGAGGCAGATTAGTCTCATGGTTCATCAAGAAATAGAAATCTATTTCTACTTCAGTTGCTGAGGCTGAATATATTGCAGTTAGAGTTGCTGTGCTCATTTGTTATATATAAGAAATCAACTCATGGACTATGGATTATCATTCTCAAAAATTCCTATTTATTGTGATAATCAAAGTGTTATTGCTATGACAGGAAATCCGGTACAACACTTTCTTACAAAGCACATCAGTATCAGATATCACTTCATAAGAGAGAATGTCATGGAAGGAACCATAGAGCTTCATTTTGTTCCTACTGATCAGCAGCTGGCTGATATCTTCACAAAGCCATTAGCTGAAGCAACATTTACAAAGCTTGTGAATGAACTTGGTATGGTTAGTTGGGACAAGTAAATTTTTATTTCAATTTATATTTGATCAAATCCTGATATATATTGATCAAATCCTGATATGTCCTAAATGTTGTGTTCTTAGATATTAAGCCAGAAATATTTGATATATTTTATTTTATACGCATGATAAACTAAGTGAATTTATTTACTAATTGTGTATGTCCGAATAAATATATCACTGTCATCATTACACATCGGTCTAGAGAGACACGCCTTAAAAAGAAATCTTTTGGTTAATTCATTAAGTTAACTCCCCAGTCTCTTAGTCTCTTGATATTCTCTTGGTTATTTAAATTGTAACACCCCCAAATCCGGGGTCGGGGATTCGGGTTGTCACGAGTTTCATTTCCCTTATCAATACTTAATCTTAACAGTCAACCAACTACTGAGTACTGTGACCCCACAATATACACACACACACACACCATAAGTTATAGCCTCAGAGATGAATACCAAAAATAACACAAGTCATTTTATTCCATAATTATAAACCGTTACACCTTAAAAGGGTTTCTGAATAATTTACATATTCCTTGCCATTATTACAATTCATGTTATACATAAGTCTGGTTCATGAATAGTTGAAAACCTAGCCTATTGGTAGCTCCTACCTCAGCTACGGCGGCATCAACGCTTCCAGAAAACTGCGGAACGTTTTCTAACCGCTTGCGAATTGGAAGCTTGGTCTTGTTCATCTTTTCTATCTGTTGTTGTGTGATGAAAGAAGAAAGCAAGGGTGAGCAACAAGCCCACCAAAATAATATGTATAATGATTAACAATATATGAGCATTCTCATAGTACTCATGAAAGTCTTGGTCAAAAAGAAATGAACCAAGTTGATATCTTAACGCGACCAAGTCACAAAATATTCAGTATATATATACATATATATATATATACTTTTCACAATATTTGAAATCCTCTGACATGTATAACATCCACAGAGTTCCAGTTTATAACTGTATAAAAATATCGTTGCAAGGTGATCTCATATATCTAACCTTGTCTCAACGTTTTTTTTTTCCGAAAATCTTTGACATGCACAAGGTAATCATTTACTAGATAGAAGTTTAAAAGATGAAGTTACAAGATACTCCAATATACTTATATCTTTTCCGAATACTACTTGAACTACCACCGTTCAAGTTATAATTAGTTTCAAAAGTTCATCACATAGATGAGACTACAAGGCATAATTCGTATAGAATCAATCTTTGAAATATCATTCAAAAGAAACGAAGTTACGAGATACTTCATTTGATGGAAACATCATTTTGAAAACTCGACCCTGCCAACACTCAACAATCGCCCAGCCGTAGCCTTTCTATCGAAGTGCTCTGGGTAGTGTTGCAGAAATATCCAACTGGATGATGAACTCATTACGGGAGTTTGCCGCGCCAGGAAGAGCACTCACGATGATCAGTCGCAGTAGTGCAACCCCGCCATTTTCTACATGTAGAGGAGAACCTGTCGGATTTACTTGTCAACCGAACACTGGACTCCTAAGGAATGGACCGTCTTAGCGGAACTTCCAGGCCAATTGGGCCAATATAATAAGGCTGGGCCGGCGCCACTCGACCACTTATGCCACTCCTAGTTCAGATGAAATCCATGACTCTGAAATGTACAGCTCGTCCCCACTTTCCCCAAGTAGAAACTTATTGATACGGCTCCACCAAGAAGTCGTATCTAGTTGGAAAGGAAAACTCACCGATATTTCCCAGGAGATGCCTGTTAATGGATTAACTTGTTCCAAGAATTTTACTTCCCGAGTGTTGGGTAAGTAATCAAAAACTCTTTTATCAAAATAGCAACCTTGTTGCGAATATAAAACACACCACAGAGCCGGATCCCTCAGGTTTTGAGCGAGTATTTAAATCCCATTCGAAAGGAGGATCTTAAATATAAAAATGAGTTTTGGGATCCGCCCTAACCTTTAAAATCATTTTGAAGACTCGAAAACATTTTTAAGAATTTTTGGAGTGATGCTGATTTAATAAAATAAATCAGTCCCAATATATTAGGAAATATCTGAATATTTAAATAATATTCTCATAAAGAATAATCTTTATAAAAATAATTGAAGTAGAAGTTTTAAAACTTATACTTGAAATGAATATTAAATAACCAAAGATATACTTATACGAAAGTACTATCTTTATTTGAATAATCAAAAGTGAGTTTGATTATCGACACATTATTCTTTAATAAAATAAAGAATAATAATTAGTAAATAATCGGAGTCATAAGTACTCGAATGAATATTCAAATAATAATATTCATTAAATAAAATAAACGGAGTCATATATCCTTGAATGAATATTCAAAATAATACTCATTAATAAAATAAACGGAGTCATAAGCCCTCGAATGAATATTCAAAATAATATTTATTAATAAAATAAAGTTATTGAATAAACCTTATTCGATTCATAGTTTTGAAAACTATATCTATATATATATATAAATATATATATAATATACTCGGGAACATCGACTCCCGGTTTAGAAAATGTTAACCTTTGGGTCCCCTATACTAAGGGTATACGCAACTACTGCTTATCTCTAGCATAGGTATTATGCAACTTATAAGCATTTGAATCAACAATTAGATATCAAGATTACGAAACAGACATGCATATATACCATATCAGCATGCTCCAATATATCGCAAAATTTGCTAATAACAATCATGCACTTATCACAAGATAATGCATATACATATATTTACATCACAACAACAGTATAACGGGTAGAAAACTTGCCCGAGTGCTCCCGGATAGACTTAAGCTTAGAGTGGGTCCGATAACCTATGAACAACAACATAAGTCAGAATTAAACCCCGGTCGCTTAAGAAACTAGACTTTAACCATTTAGAGTCCTAACGTTCGCTTTCGCGCTTAACAATTCACTTAAGTCGCTCGAGTACTCTCGGCTCCACCATTTTTAATAAATTAACCATTAAGGGTTTTAAGGCGATTCTTTCGCGAGTACCTTACCAACTGACTAATCCACTTAACATAATTGTTTCATACCCCAATTAGTCCTTTAAGGTCCTTAACCAAGGTTTCAAAGTAAGGTGAGGAGTAATGGTTCGGTCGCGAAACGCCGTTACTTAAAATGGTCGTTTCTCCTAAACCGTACATCGGAATCAAACGAACTACATATAAAAACGAAGCTCGTAACATGAACTATCTAAACATGGCAATGGTCAAAACCTAGCAGGGAGTTCTCGGGTCCAACAGTTATGAACAAAAGCAGTCTAAAGTAAATCGGACATTACGACGACTATGTTTACGCGATTTCCCAATTTTACACCATCCCAATTCAACCACCAATCAATCCCAATCCATTCATACAACCAAAATCCATCCTCACTACATCATAACAGCCCCAATCAACTCAACATTAACAATTTATACTTATTCTTAAACTTGAATTTAAACTATACTTAAGTCCTTTAACCAAACCATAAGATTTCAACCTTCAATTCACTACCATTCCTACCCAAACTCTAAACCAACAAGCATCAAGCTACTCTTTACCATAACTATCAAAATCATCCTAATATACAAAGTAAAGCTAGGGTTTGGAGATGTTATACCTTCTTTGAAGCTTTTAATCAATGAAAGATCCTTGGAATGCCCATGGAAGCCTTGATCTATGCTTAAGCTACCTTGAACTTTCATAAAAAATCAAGAAAACCAAAGTTATTTCTTGAAGGTTACTATTCACCATCTTCTTCCTTGATTTATTGGAAGAGATTGTGAAGGAATTAGAAGCTTAAACTTATAGGATATCCATATCTATGTACAAGGAACCTTAGATAATTACCTTGTGATTTAACAATGCTTGGAACTTGATTTTTGATTTTTTCTTCCTTTGAAAAGAAGAAAAAGCCGAGAGCAATGTTGAAGGAATGAAATAATTTTGTGTTTTCTTTGATTTGTTTTGGCTAGCTTGGTTGTTTTTGTTTTATTTTTGGGTAATTACCTTTCTAAACTTGACTTTGTGTGGTTTTAAATCAACCACATCTCCTTCCCCTTAGGTCATGCTTATGTCATGCTTATGATGTCATCATCCCTTACTTGCCCTCTTCTTATTGGTTGGATGACCTCATCATCCCTAACCTCCTTGATTAACTTCCTAATTGTTTGCCTAATGACCGCTGATCTGTTATACGGTTCGCTTAACTTTCGCTTTCATTTATCGTTTGAGGGATCATACCCGGGATCTTATTACTTGGGTTTCCTTAACCTTTCTCAATACATTATATTCCTTTTATGATCCTCTCTTATAATCCTTTAATTTAAATACTTTTTATCCTGTTACCTTATACTCAATTCTTTCCGTATCTAGTGGATTTCCGGGAAAAATCAAAGTGTTCGGAATTGGATTCTGACGATCTTTACATACACTTATATACCATATAGAGTACTAATAAAATCTCAGAATATCCATAACAGAACCCCTACATAGCGTGGCATGAAAAGTTTTCTTATTCAGCATAATCTGCAAAATCACTATTCATAAGGGTTTCAAAATTTCCAAAAATTGGAGTTATTACAGTCTCCTCTCCTTAAAAGGATTCCGTCCCGGAATCAGATAAAAATGAATAGGGATACTCTCTTAGCATTGCACTTTCTAACTCTCGAGTAAATTTTCCCACATTGTGGTCCTACCACCAAACTCTGCCTAGTTTGATAACCCTTCTCCTAAGCACTTGTTCCTTTTTACTCTATAACCCTTCCTGGTTGCTCCATATAGGTTACGTCGGGTTGCATGTCTATGCGCTCATATGCCCTTATTTATCTGGCATCCGAATTACACTTCCTTAACATTGATACGTGGAACACGTTATGAACTTGCTACAGGTTCAGGGGTAGGGCTAGCTCGTATGCTAACTTCCAATATGTTTTAGTATATCCAAGGGTCCGATAAATTGTGGACTTAAACTTTCCTTTCTTTCCAACCCTCATCAATTCTTTTTAAGGGAATACTTTTAACAATACCAGGTTCCCTCCTTCATACTCTTTGTCCTTTCATTGTCAAATCAGCATACTTCTTATGTCCATCTTGGGTTACTACCAGCCGTCCTCTGATTAGATCTATTATATCCTTGGTCCTTTGGACTACTGCTGGTCTGAGCATCTCGCGCTCTACAACTTCATCCTAACATAAGGGAGATCAATATTGTCTTCCCTCAAGGATCTCATAAGGCGACATCTCGATACCTGACATACGATCTATTGTCGTGAGAAAAATCAATCCGCGTTAAGTGATCATTCCAAATTCTTTCAAGTCTATTGCACAGACTCTCATCATAGCTTCTAGCATTATAGCTTTTGCTCCTCAATACCCATTCTTTTTCCAGTTCATAATCGCTACTATCTTCCGTTCCTAATATTATACTGGTTATATTTTTGCTCGTTAGCGTTCTATAACCTTTTAATAATCGCGTCAACCTTAGTATCACGAACGCGTTAGAATCGGAATACCACCATACTTGGTACCACTTCATTTCTAGCTGCCTCCATCTTCGAAAGCTTGGTCCTTCGTATAGAAGTAAAAGAATTTATTGAGAGATCACTATGATCATGAACACTTGTTCTATTGCATAGTTAGTACAGAAGGTGGCCAACCTTTAGTACATGACAAGCAATTAAATAATAGATGGTATCCTACTAGGCTTCTATCATACAGATAGATAGTCATTCGGCAATACCTCCCCTTCTGGAAGGGTTGTTCTTCTCAGCTTACATGAAATGAAAAGAAGAGTAAAGAACGAACTGAAGAGAATTGTATATATGTAAAAAAATACTGCCACAAAATATCTGGCTTGGAATCTACCTCTAAACTCTAGAGGTTTGTCATAGGAGAACAAAATATATACGTATATATATCAACATCAAGTATTATAGCATCATATTTTGCATGCCTAGATATTTTGCTATTCTGTCCATCAATCTACGGAACTATGCTCTTGCTTGAGCTCATAAACAATCACCTTTGAAACTCCCTCGACATCGAAAATCAAATCTGGGATTTCATTCTAGACATCATCATTACTAGAATTTTATGCTTGCACCGCAACCTTCCTCGTATAGTAATACGACTCTCTATTGATAAGAAGAAATAAATATTCAATAGTTAGACAATCGACTTAATTAGTCTATCAATGATGACTTATATATCACCATGACCCGATTAGCGGTACTCAATCTCAACATCCATTCCAACACAACTCTCACGCTTGTAATTAGCTCATTACTCGCAGAATCATTCCTGCATTACTATGGTCCACCACTGACCTACTGTAGTCATTCAATTTCTATAAAATCTTAATAGCTAACCATATGGAGTCCATACATGTCGTATCGAATTCTTCTAAGGAGGCAACATAATCACCATTCCATGATTCATGAAGAACACTCCTGAACTTGATGTATATATGACATGTAGTAGATAAAATTGCAGAAGAATATCAATCAAAGCAACAATAGCAGGTTATTACCATTAGTAATCATATGTCCTCAATAAGAGACTGGAAACTCAAGGGTTCATTTAGCCCTTTCATAATATGGCCCTGGCTTATCTCAAGATATGACCTTCAAAGATAGATAGCCCGCTCACGGCGATTTCATAAATTAAATCTTTACCAAACTACTATCACGGTTGAGTATCGCACAATCATCAGAAGGAATGTCAATCTTTCAAACCATAATACAATCTTCATGGCTTTAACCATTATCACTGTATTTCTCTGGCACGAGCACCGATAATTGTCTTCTTACACTTAAAGTGTCGGCCACTTCTTTGGTCTTTCCTGATAGTAATATTTCCTTACAATCAATGTCATTTTAACCACCTTCACTAAATTTTTCTACCTCATTTCAAATCACTGCTTATGTGAAAATGCTTTTCTTAAGTCCTTGTGATAAAAAAAATCACCATTTTTCCATAAGTCACCGCCTTAGTCTTTAAATATAAACATTATCATGGCTGACTCTCGATCGTACTTAGGACGTCTTTTATCTTGGGCCTTTCTTGCTTTAACCATTCTGACCTTCATTGGTTCAATCTATACTTCTTATGGTTTAACACGTGCCCACCTGGAATTATTATAATTACGCCATTTTTCCTTTATCAAATTTCTATTCTTGAGAACTTCGAATATTAACTTTCTCCTTATAAAACCTCTAAGGTTATCCTTAAATCGTTCCTCCTGTATTCCCTAGATACAGGCATATCAAAATATCATTTACTAAATACTAGAACCATTGTTTATACACTTCTGAAAAATTTCTCCACTGATGCTTAAAGGTTGTTATTACCTTAATCCTTTCCAATTTATACTGTCAAAACTCATACCATCCCTATTAAGGGTGAAATGCCAACCTTTATGGATTCCCCTAAGATTCATTTTAAGTTACCGATGTTCTATCCTTAATTCCACCTTTAAAAAGGTACATGCATCCTTCCATGGATAAATCAAGTCATATATCCCTGATAAGGGTGTCTTATTCAATCATTCCCACCTTGATAGTATATGCCTAATTTGGTAACGATAACAAGGATGTTCTGGAAGATATTGGTCGTGTTCAACGTGAACTTCTTCTTAATAATTCCTCATTTACTTTTATTATTTATCTCAACAGTCATCTCAATGTTGGGATATCTTTCATACCTGGTGTCTCCCTTTCTGGGTATCATGCCCCCGATCTTACACTTCACATTCTTGAAGGTCACTTCCTTCATTCAATTTTACTAATTTTTTACTTTCTTGTCTCCTCAGTCTATCCGCGTCTCATTATTTATCCTTCAAACTATCTCAAGGTTTCCTCGACTCCTCCCAACTTACAGGGGATAAACTATATGTATCTTTTATGCCTTCAACCATCAAATTTAACTCATGGTGAATCACCCTCATCCTGACGATTACATACTTTTCTATTTCTGTTACTACGAGTCTTTAGGGTTTCCTCATACCCAACTCCCTTATCATTCCTCAAACTCTATTGTCTTTATGCTCCTTTCCACTTCAGTTTCTTTTTATTTTCCTTTCTCTTACAATCATTTCACGTACCCACTAATCATTGACTTCAAACATCACGTCGTTCTGGGATTCTTGTCCTCCAGACGAATCTTGACAACTTTTACAATCTTAGATTCATAATTCATCATATTCGTCCACCTTTGTTCTGGCTCTTAAAGCTTTTACACTATCTCCATAACCTTGGGAATTACTTTCCCGAAAATAATTGACTGAACTTTAATCAGTTTATTCTAACCTCTGGCTCCGTGCCTTTCTTGGTCTTTCACCAGCGAGTGGCCTCTCTCTTAGAAGGGTAAGTGACAAAAACAGTCTTTTGTGATTCGTCCATCATTTAGAATCTCAAATGATTCCTATATTTCCTTTAGCCAGGCTCTCGCCTATACTAGGTTCGCTTGTTCCTTGGAACTCTGAGAGCTTAGCGACTTAAAGGTCCTGAAAGAATTTCCCACCGCACTGTCTCCTCAGGGTGGTGGTTGGGGATAATAGTCTAAGTTCTCTTTAGACAGGTCCATGAATTACCATATGGGAGTACCGTCTCAGGTCTCCTTTCTTTACTCAACTTTCTGTTTCCTTAGTATGAAATGTTTCATCCTTCTCCCATACTTGGGGTTATCTTATACGCTAAAATCCTTGTTTTCCACTTCATTATGTTATGGGCTCCTTCTTTCTTAATGGAAACCTCCCTGACTATCACATTCGGGATTTGCCCTAAATCTTATTCCTCGAGCTATGGATTTCATCTAAGATCTAGTCCTTGAGCTCTTAAACGTTTGGAACCCAAATTCTGTAGGAATACCTAGTTATTCCCTTATCATCTTTCTTGGTATTAATTTCTTCTCCAGTCATTGACTCTCTGCCTTCATTCATCACTTTTTCTTGGCACAATATGATCTTTTTCGATAATTCGGGCTGTATTGCAATCTCAAACAGCATTTCGGTACCGGCTCCGGTTACCTTCACTTCTATTTCCATTTTCTCAAAATCTCTTATCAACTCTCCCAAAGACATTTTCATCTTCAGTCTCTCATTTATACTAAGGGCATTAGCCACCATTTTGGCTTTCCCTGGATGATAAAGAATCTCATAATCGTAATCCTTGATTAGCTCTAACCACCTCCTCTGGCGCATGTTGAGCTCTTTCTGCGTGAAAATGCACTAGAGCACTTATGGCTTGTGTAAATCTCGCACTTCTCTCCATACAAGTAGTGCCTCCAATCTTTAGGGCAAAACTATTGCCACGAGCCCAAGCTCATGGGTGGGGATATCGAATTTTATATTCCCTTAATTGTCTTGACGCGTACGCGATTACCTTGTTGTGCTGTATAAGAAGCACCCTAATTCCTTATGCGAAGCGTCACTACAAATCACAAAATCTCCTTTTCCATCCGGAAACGCCAACATAGGAGCCGTCACCAACCTTTGCTTCAGTTTTTGAAAGCTGTTCTCGCATTTCTCTGTCCATTCGAACTTCTCAGTCTTATGAGTAAGCCGCTTTAAAGGGGCTACTATCTTTACGAACTTGAACGAACCTCCGGTAGTGACCGACCAATCCTACCTCTGGTAGTTTCCCTAACCATGGTTATCAATTCCTCAGTGGTCCTTTATTCATTCTTGTCAGGATCCCCCACGGGATCCTCCTCAACAACAATCCCTTCTAGGACAACATCCTCAACCGCTACATCCTCAATATGAACATCATCCGGTCCCTCGTTAGGACGCTATATCGGATCCATAATCTGATCTCCAATAAGTAATAAAACATCATCGCGTTGTTGCTCCTCAACCTCAGGGTTCGGAGTCCCACTACCATATACGATAACGAACTACGCTTCTATCAAGATATTTATAAGGGTTCCCATAAGGGTTTTAACTGTCAGTACTATGTTAGGTAGTCCGACTATGAACTTGGCAAGAGTTCTTATTATCTTAGTGAACTTATTATTTTAACGTCATATCATCTCTGAGGTTTATAATGCTTAGCTCTGATACCATTTCTGTAACACCCCCAAATCCGGGGTCGGGGATTCGGGTTGTCACGAGTTTCATTTCCCTTATCAATACTTAATCTTAACAGTCAACCAACTACTGAGTACTGTGACCCCACAATATACACACACACACACACCATAAGTTATAGCCTCAGAGATGAATACCAAAAATAACACAAATCATTTTATTCCACAATTATAAACCGTTACACCTTAAAAGGGTTTCTAAATAATTTACATATTCCTTGCCATTATTACAATTCATGTTATACATAAGTCTGGTTCATGAATAGTTGAAAACCTAGCCTATTGGTAGCTCCTACCTCAGCTACGGCGGCATCAACGCTTCCAGAAAACTGCGGAACGTTTTCTAACCGTTTGCGAATTGGAAGCTTGATCTTGTTCATCTTTTCTATCTGTTGTTGTGTGATGAAAGAAGAAAGCAAGGGTGAGCAACAAGCCCACCAATATAATATGTATAATGATTAACAATATATGAGCATTCTCATTGTACTCATGAAAGTCTTGGTCAAAAAGAAATGAACCAAGTTGATATCTTAACGCGACCAAGTCACAAAATATTCAGTATATATATACATATATATATATACTTTTCACAATATTTGAAATCCTCTGACATGTATAACATCCACAGAGTTCCAGTTTATAACTGTATAAAAATATCGTTGCAAGGTGATCTCATATATCTAACCTTGTCTCAACGTTTTTTTTTTCTGAAAATCTTTGACATGCACAAGGTAATCATTTAATAGATAGAAGTTTAAAAGATGAAGTTACAAGATACTCCAATATACTTATATCTTTTCTGAATACTACTTGAACTACCACCGTTCAAGTTATAATTAGTTTCAAAAGTTCATCACATAGATGAGACTACAAGGCATAACTCGTATAAAATCAATCTTTGAAATATCATTCAAAAGAAACGAAGTTACGAGATACTTCATTTGATGGAAACATCATTTTGAAAACTCGACCCTGCCAACACTCAACAATCGCCCAGCCGTAGCCTTTCTATCGAAGTGCTCTGGGTAGTGTTGCAGAAATATCCAACTGGATGATGAACTCATTACGGGATTTTGCCGCGCCAGGAAGACCACTCATTACGCCACTCCTAGTTCAGATGAAATCCATGACTCTGAAACGTAAAGCTCGTCCCCACTTTCCCCAAGTAGAAACTTGTTGATACGGCTCCACCAAGAAGTCGTATCTAGTTGGAAAGGAAAACTCACCGATATTTCCCAGGAGATGCCTGTTAATGGATTAACTTGTTCCAAGAATTTTACTTCCCGAGTGTTGGGTAAGTAATCAAAAACTCTTTTATCAAAATAGCAACCTTGTTGCAAATATAAAACACACCACTGAGCCGGATCCCTCAGGTTTTGAGCGAGTATTTAAATCCCATTCGAAAGGAGGATCTTAAATATAAAAATGAGTTTTGGGATCCGCCCTAACCTTTAAAATCATTTTGAAGACTCGAAAACATTTTTAAGAATGTTTGGAGTTATGCTGATTTATTAAAATAAATCAGTCCCAATATATTAGAAAATATCTGAATATTATTATTTAAATAATATTCCCATAAAGAATAATCTTTATAAAAATAATTGAAGTAGAAGTTTTAAAACTTATACTTGAAATGAATATTAAATAACCAAATATATACTTATACGAAAGTACTATCTTTATTTGAATAATCAAAAGTGAGTTTGATTATCGACACATTATTCTTTAATAAAATAAAGAATAATAATTAGTAAATAATCGGAGTCATAAGTCCTCGAATGAATATTCAAATAATAATATTCATTAAATAAAATAAACGGAGTCATATGTCCTTGAATGAATATTCAAAATAATACTCATTAATAAAATAAACGGAGTCATAAGCCCTCGAATGAATATTCAAAATAATATTTATTAATAAAATAAAGTTATCGAATAAACCTTATTCGATTCATAGTTTTGAAAACTATATATATATATATATAAATATATATATATAATATACTCGGGAACATCGACTCCCGGTTTAGAAAATGTTAACCTTTGGGTCTCCTATACTAAGGGTATACGCAACTACTGCTTATCTCTAGCATAGGTATTATGCAACTTATAAGCATTTAAATCAATAATTAGATATCAAGATTACGAAACAGACATGCATATATACCATATCAGCATGCTCCAATATATCGCAAAATTTGCTAATAACAATCATGCACTTATCACAAGATAATGCATATACATATATTTACATCACAACAACAGTATAACGGGTAGAAAACTTGCCCGAGTGCTCCCGGATAGACTTAAGCTTAGAGTGGGTCCGATAACCTATGAACAACAACATAAGTCAGAATTAAACCCCGGTCGCTTAAGAAACTAGACTTTAACCATTTAGAGTCCTAACGTTCGCTTTCGCGCTTAACGATTCACTTAAGTCGCTCGAGTACTCTCGGCTCCACCATTTTTAATAAATTAACCATTAAGGGTTTTAAGGCGATTCTTTCGCGAGTACCTTACCAACTGACTAATCCACTTAACATAATTGTTTCATACCCCAATTAGTCTTTAAGGTCCTTAACCAAGGTTTCAAAGTAAGGTGAGGGGTAATGGTTCGGTCGCGAAACACCGTTACTTAAAATGGTCGTTTCTCCTAAACCGTACATCGGAATCAAACGAACTACATATCAAAACGAAGCTCGTAACATGAACTATCTAAACATGGCAATGGTCAAAACCTAGCAGGGAGTTCTCGGGTCCTAATGTTATGAACAAAAGCAGTCTAAAGTAAATCAGACATTACGACGGCTATGTTTACGCGATTTCCCAATTTTACACCATCCCAATTCAATCACCAATCAATCCCAATCCATTCATACAACCAAAATCCATCCTCAATACATCATAACAGCCCCAATCAACTCAACATTAACAATTTATACTTATTCTTAAACTTGAATTTAAACTATACTTAAGTCCTTTAACCAAACCATAAGATTTCAACCTTCAATTCACTACCATTCCTACCCAAACTCTAAAC
This sequence comes from Apium graveolens, assembly GCF_009905375.1. Classification (NCBI taxonomy): domain Eukaryota; kingdom Viridiplantae; phylum Streptophyta; class Magnoliopsida; order Apiales; family Apiaceae; genus Apium; species Apium graveolens. The sequence goes on along the minus strand of NW_027418797.1, from coordinate 131,819 downwards.
CAACAAGCATCAAGCTACTCTTTACCATAACTATCAAAATCATCCTAATATACAAAGTAAAGCTAGGGTTTGGAGATGTTATACCTTCCTTGAAGCTTTTAATCAATGAAAGATCCTTGAAATGCCCATGGAAGCCTTGATCTATGCTTAAGCTACCTTGAACTTTCATAAAAAATCAAGAAAACCAAAGTTATTTCTTGAAGGTTACTATTCACCATCTTCTTCCTTGATTTATTGGAAGAGATTGTGAAGGAATTAGAAGCTTAAACTTATAGGATATCCATATCTATGTACAAGGAACCTTAGATAATTACCTTGTGATTTAACAATGCTTGGAACTTGATTTTTGATTTTTTTCTTCCTTTGAAAAGAAGAAAAAGCCGAGAGAAATGTTGAAGGAATGAAATAATTTTGTGTTTTCTTTGATTTATTTTGGCTAGCTTGGTTGTTTTTGTTTTGTTTTTGGGTAATTACCTTTCTAACCTTGACTTTGTGTGGTTTTAAATCAACCACATCTCCTTCCCCTTAGGTCATGCTTATGTCATGCTTATGATGTCATCATCCCTTACTTGCCCTCTTCTTATTGGTTGGATGACCTCATCATCCCTAACCTCCTTGATTAACTTCCTAATTGTTTGCCTAATGACCGCTGATCTGTTATACGGTTCGCTTAACTTTCGCTTTCGTTTATCGTTTGAGGGATCATACCCGGGATCTTATTACTTGGGTTTCCTTAATCTTTCTCAATACATTATAATCCTTTTATGATCCTCTCTTATAATCCTTTAATTTAAATACTTTTTATCCTGTTACCTTATACTCAATTCTTTCCGTATCTAGTGGATTTCCGGGAAAAATCAAAGTGTTCGGAATTGGATTCTAACGATCTTTACATACACTTATATACCATATAAAGTACTAATAAAATCTCAGAATATCCATAACAGAACCCCTACATAGTGTGGCATGAAAAGTTTTCTTATTCAGCATAATCTGCAAAATCACTATTCATAAGGGTTTCAAAATTTCCAAAAATTGGGGTTATTACATAAATGACTGCTCATCCTTCAGTAAAAACACATCCTTTCATTTCTCTCAAACAATGGCAAACCCCAGCTGGTTTTACTACTATGGCACAAGTATTGTGACCATTTTTTGAAATGGAATCCAAACTTCATATCCCATCAACAACATTCCATACGACATCTGGATTCAACTTCCAGACAACATCAAAAATTATCTTTTATTTTTCCAAAGAGAATTTCATCTCCATAATCTTAAACGGCAGGAGAAAATCATTCGTCTTGTTGTTCTCTTTGTTGAAAGTAGGAAGAAGAATTAAACATCATCCATCTGTATCTCTTCACCATCAGCTTTGTCAGGCTTCTTAGACCAAGGCTGTTGATGTTCACCATCTTAGACTAGGATTATCTTGTAATCTTTTGCATGTAATCTACAAATTTCATGAAATGTACTCTTTTAATATATTAATGAAATTTCTTTTGATTAGAAGATTTAGTCTTTGTTTATCTCGTATTATATGCATGTGAATGTTTTCATTGAAGCCTGATAATCTTTACTTCATCTACTTGAACTGTATTTCTTGATGAATGTTTTGATTAAAATTTTGGTTGCTAATAATTTGTGATGCTTTGACAAACAAATGTTGAATTTGAGTCGACATATCCTGAGTTAGTCAAATCCTGACAGAAGAAAGGTCTCAAATCCTGACGACAGGTCAGCACGTTCTAATTCAGACTAGTAGTGTTAATCAATCTCTGAGTAAGCTTTATTTTTTAATTAAGCGTCTCACTTAATTAATGATTAATGGTGGATTATCAGATAAATAAATTTCTACGGTTGTGTCTTGATATAACTGTATCTATTTTGTATTTACTTCCGCAATTTCCTCCACCGTCAAAATCAATTACTCAGTAATTGTTTCCTGTTCGAAGTCAAATTTGCTAGGTTACCTTCTTCATACAAGTGTGTTATACATATTTCTGAATAGTGAAGCTATAAAACCAGAAGAGATTCTGTGACACAATTCATCACACACATAGTTTCACTGCGCACATCTCACATTTACTCTCTTGCACAAGCTATTCACATCATGACAACTTCTGAAGTTTCACAACTCTTCAGTCAAACCACGATCATTCATGGAAACACATTTGGTACTAACAATTACTTAGCTCTGCTTACACATCAGCAGCTACCATCATCTTTTCATGATATTCAGGATTTTCTCCTTCTATGTCCAATTGGGTATGCTCTCACAAATCCTGTTACAGGGCTGTCATGCAGGTCTGGAACACAGCAGTGGTAAATTCAACACATATTGGATTTTCTTTTGAGTGTAAGGACCAAAGATATGAAGTTGATGCTGACATTCTGCTTCAAGCCTTGAGATTGCATGCTCTTGATGGTGCTCCCGATACTCATACCAATGAGCAGCTGTTTGATATGCTAAGGACTCTAGGCTATCAAGGAGAAATCACAACCATTGGAAAACTGGTCAGGACCAAACTGAAAAGAGAGTGGAACTTTTTCTTTGACTGCATCAGTAGATGTTTCTTGAATAAGACAACAAACTTTGATGCTCTTCCATCCACTTCCCTGAGAATTGGGTACTCTCTTCTTAACTATGGAAATTTTGATTATGGTAATACTATATTACAGTTCATAATTGCTAGGAGAGTAGATGCTTCAGGAGTAATAGGGTATACTAGGTTTTTGCAACTAATTTTCAGTTTTCTATGCCCTAATGATATTTTTGACGATGATGAATTACTCCCTGTTTTTCAAATTTCTGAGAAAGCAATCACTGATCATATAAAAAGGGATGAAAAGAATAAATTTTCAGGATCACCCTTTCTTCCTAGAGAGGCCATGTAATTTCTGTTAAGAAATAGACCTACTCCTACACAAGTGCCTGCAAATCCTGATGCTGGCACCTCTGTCACAGTTCCTGATGCTACGACTCAAGAAATCACCCATCTTGTTTCTAACCCAAGCATTTCTTCTTCCAAACAGCATAAACAACAAGCCTCTAAATTAGCCTCCTCTGCTATTTCTCAAAAGACATCAGTTGTAACAAAGAAAAGGCTGTTTGAGAAATTTGTCACATCTGGACATAAAGCTAAACAAGTCTCACTGAGTGAGAGTGAGAAGAAAGAAGACTGCTTTCCAATCACGAAAAGAAGACTGGTCATTCAAGAAGATTCTGAATCAGATGATCATATCCCAATATGGTCCCTATCAAAAATCAAGAAGTCCATTGATCAAAATCCTGATGACTTGATTGACACTACTGGAATCAAGGAGCCAACTACTGATGCTAGTGCTCTGCTTGACAAGCTTCCAGTAATTGAAGTAACTGCTGAAAAAAAGAAAACTACAAAGAGCTAGTTAAAAAGAAGAAGTTAAGAAGTAGTTGGATATATCAGAAAGAAGAAGAAGACTCAGCCTCTTGACAAGGATGTTAGTACACAGGAACCTAGGTCTCAAAGGGATTTAGCAACTGCAACACATCCAGTCATACAAGAACCATCTTCTCAAAGGGAAGATGCAGACACTGAGGCTGCACAAATCATTGTTAATATTGCTCAGAGTGATCTTCTTGCAGACTCTGTTCAACTACTCCAGGAAAAGCAAACTCATTAGGAGATACTATCACGAGTGGATGCAATCATTGATGATCCTATTTTTCAGAAGAGCACACAAGAACCTTCACCAAGCATTGCTGAAGTAGCTCACATGTCTCAGACTCCACAAGAACCATCAGTTCGAAATACTGATGCTGGTCTTTCAACTTTTCCTGACAGGTCAAATCCTGATGATACATCAGCTCCTACTGAGAATCATCATTCAACTGCACTAGCTACAATTGATGATCCATTACTAGTTGCTAGTTTGAAAAAGCATCCTGATGTGCTGTTTGTTCCTCCACTTTCATCACTTCCACTTGAGGAATCACCTTCAGGTATTGCTAGCTTCTCATATATTCTCATGTTTGTATGATTATAAATAGTCTCTTATTTGAGTTACCTCTATTTATATGACAAGCATACAACTCTTCTCAACCATCTCTTATTTCTTTGCTAAATGTATGATTGAGCCTTTAGTGAGACTGTGTGAAAATATCTGATTTAAAAAAAAGAGCGAAAAATATTTTGAGTGGCAGTCTCCTGTACTGGCGAAAGGAGTGGTAGTTTTGAGACAATAATCTTATAAGTTTTTCTTTACTTATAAAGTTTATTCTGTGAGAATAATATTACTCTTAAAAGTAATATATTATGTGAGAAGTGATGAGATCACTTGAAAAGAATAGAGAGATTTAGGTGTTACTATGTTTCTGTTTCAGGATCACATCAGCCACATGCATCTCTTTCAAAGAATCTGGATAAAGGCAAGGCAATTTTGCCTGATTCTGCACATTCTTCTGATGGCTTGTCTGACTCTGACAATGATAGTGATGATGATGATCCTGATACTGCTCAGCTTAAGTCTGCAATTGATGCATCCAAGAAGTCCAATGTTGGTTCTTCTTCGCACTTCACTGAACATCCTTCTTATTACAATCCTGATGCTAAGTATTTCAGACAGACAGAATGGGATTATAAATTGAGACTTGCAAATACTTCTATCTCATCTGCTGTTGGCCTGCAACACATTCATCGGGCCTATGATGAAATTCAAACTCCTGATCTGAAGTTGCATCTTAAGGCCTCAACCGTTTCTGTTAAAGGAATTTACTCTGAACTTGATGAAATGAAGAAGTCTCATGCTGGTGTCAAAGAGAAAATTTGATGGCCTTTTACTTCACACACTTAACTTAGCTGAAATCAAAAGTGTGAAAAATACCATCAAATATGTTGTTAAATCTCAAGACAGCATGGCCTCTAGACTTTCCTCATTAGAAGATAAGGTTTCTTTTATAGGTGACAAACTGGATGCTCTATTTTCTCTTCTTTCAAATACTGATGCCAAAAAGGGGGGGGAAGATAGTTGCTACAAAATGTACACCAGATTCTATTCATACGAAGGATAAATATATTGATGATGATGGTGATAAGAATAATCTAGTTACAGATGTTCAAATTGTTTCTACTGCTCAACAACTTCAATATTCCAAGAAGAATGATTCTTCAGGACAAAGGAAGTCTACTGGTGCTTATAAAGCCAAGCACAAGATTACTGCTGGTGCTCCTGAGGATGACGATATTACAATCTCAAATTTAGCTGAAGCTAAAGGGATGTTCTTTCCTTACAGACATAAGGAAACAGGTGAAGAGATTTTCTTGTACTACAAAAATAAGAAGTTTGAGAAAAAGAATGCTAGGTTTGCTCTTGGGTATATAACTGAAGAATTTCCTCATCTAACACCTGAAGAAGCAGTTATGCAACAAAAGGAGCTTTTGGCTCAAATTGAAGCTGAAGCTAACACTTTTAAAGGAAGAGGAAAAAGAGGTGATAGATATGCAAGAGCAAGAGGAAGAGGAAGAGGAAGAGGTGGAAGAACTTCTGAATCAAGGCAAGTGACCGCATTCAACTCTACATTTCTGAATTTTCTATCCAGAGAAGGTTATGTTCCTGTACAAGGAAATGAAGAAGATAAAGAAGTTCAGAAGCCAGAAGAGTTGATTATACCAAGGAAGAAAAGATCAGCCACTGATATTGATCAACCTGATACAACAAATCAGAATGTAACTCCTGATGTAGACACAAATCCTGAGGTAAAAGCAGATCCTGATGCTGTGAACCTGATAACTGATTTTAACTCTGATGAAAAGGTGATCAAAGCATTAAATGAGTCAGCTCCTTCTCTAGTAATCACTCCTCATATTTCAGAGGCTGATGAAAAAGAAAATATTAATAGAAGGGAAGTTGATCAAGCATGCAAAGAATATTTGCAGAGTGTTTTAAAATCGAAGGGGGAGCTATGGCATAAAGCAGAAGGGAAGACTGATGATTTCTCTTCAAACTATGTTCCTCTCGGCAAGAAGAATAGAAGATGGAAAGACATCCATGTATTCAATTATTTTAAAGGGTTCAGGCATGTTAAATTTGTGTCAGCTGGGTTAAGAGATTTTATCTCAAAACAGGAAGATGTTGATAAGTCCATCAAGAAGCCTTCTTGGGTGGTATACAATGAAAAACTGAAACTTATCAAATCTCGAACCAGAGGAGGCATTGGTCATTCCAGTATGGAGATCTTAGAATCTGATATGTTGGATACAGATACTCTGACAGAAAATCTTGGTGAAAGAATTTCTCCTTCATATCTTGAGAAAGTTGAAGCTGTGAAGATTGTTCATATAAAGATAAATGATAATGATGTCAGAGAAGAGATTTTGTACTTTTTCAGAGATGGTAAATTAAAAAGCTTTACGTTGCAGCAACTCTTAATGAAGACTATGACAGAATTGAAATACATTCACTATCTTCTTAAAGTTGAGAACAAAGTCACCAGAAACTGGTCTTCTATGATACTTGAAATGATCAGAAGAAGAGTCATGACAAAAGATGATAAATACAATGGTGATTATGTTCCTGAGTACAGAACTTATACTGGTCAAGAAATTTAGATGAAAAGGGGAGCTGCAGTGCTATAAGTTTTTCTCAACAGTGCTTAGTTATCCTTCAGTCCTGATCATGAAGATGTCAGTTTAAGCTTCATGTTGATTGGTGATCTTGAGATAAACAAAAGCTCAATTTCTAAGTTAAGATCAGATATCTATCAGCTTGGAGAAGACACTGAAGAGAAGAGAGGTTTGAAGAAAAAGCTTGTTAAGTCCTATGAGACAAGGAGGAAGAAAGATTGAAGAACTTTCTTGGAACAACTGTTAGTTATCTGAAGATACTGAAGTAAGCTTTACTCCTTGTACATTTTGTAGAGTGGTTTTGGCATCAATGAGAATGGAATTTATGTTTCATTGCATTAAGCATAAATTGGGGGAGATTGTTACATATTGAATTCTCAATGATCAGAAGAAGCTCAGGATCTGGCTGTTCGGATGTCATCAGGATCTGATGTACCGTCAGGATTTGGTATGTCATCAACATTTGTATGACATCAGTATTTGAAGACAGTCAACATTAGAGGATTTGTTCTGTTCCTTATAATGTGGAGCAAATATGTGTTACGTCTTAGTTATAGGACTTTATCTGTTTAGTTTAAGATATGTATCAGTTTCAGTTAATTTTTGATAATGCATATCTTAGATTAATTTGTTGTAGCTGTGTAGTATATAAACACAGTTTAGGTCATCACTTATGTTACAACCGGCATTTCCGTGTAATATTAATTGTAAAATTTGGTGTAACTATAAAGCCGAATGCCAATATATTCAACTATTGTATGCTTGTGTGAATGAGAATATCTGCGTCTTAAATTTTCGATATGTGGTATATAATTTTTCAAATCAAAAGTTTAATTATTTCTTTCATTTTTGATTTATAAGGAATATCTTAAACCTTGAATAAATATCTTTTTAAAAAGTTATCTGTTCACAAAATTCAAAAGTAGTTTTATAAAATTTCTAAAAATCCAAGTTATTTTATGGTATAAATTTTATAATTTTTGAACTTGTATTTTATTTTATAAAAATAAATCTTTATAAATTTTAGTTGTCATATTTAGCAAGTTACAAGAAAGCCCTTGCATTCAAACCACCCTTTCATTCTTTTCAAGGACAAAGAGGACAATTCCAAACCCACTAACTCATGAACTAGTAGCTAAATTACCTCCTTGACCTTGCATGCAAGTTAGCTTAGTTCTAACTAGAAGGATACCCTTGTCATTTCTCAAACCCACTCACATTATAGTCAAATCAAGACATAAAAACAACTCAAAGAAGTGATCATCACTTCACTTCACCCCACCACTTCACTCTCATCTCCTTCTTCCCCTCCCCTTCGGCTTTTCCCCCTCCCCTCTCGGCAATTCCCAAAAAACCGATCCCCCATCCCCTTCTTTCTTCATTTCTCACTCAAACAATCATCCTATTATCAAGTAATCCTACTCCCTACATGTTGTCCTTGTATATCTTAAGAGTTTAGAGTAGAAAAACTTATGTGTTGACCTTGCATGGTGGTGTGTTGTTAAAACTCCAAGTGAATATCCTTGATTCTTGTGAATTCAAGGCTTTCACCATGAGTTATTGTAATAACCCCAATTTTTGGAAGTTTTTGAAACCCTTATGAACAGTGATTTTGCAAATTATGCTGAATGAGAAAACTTTTCATGCCACACTATGTAGGGGTTCTGTTATTGATCTTCTGGGATATTATTAGTACTCTATGTGGTATATAAGTGTATGTAAAGATCGTCAGAATCCAATTCCGAACACTTTGATTTTTCCCGGAAATCCACTAGATACGGAAAGAATTGAGTATAAGGTAACAGGATAAAAAGGATTTAAATTAAAGGATTATAAGAGAGGATCATAAAAAGAATATAATATATTGAGAAAGGTTAAGGGAACCTAAGTAATAAGATCCCGGGTATGATCCCTCAAACGATAAACCAAAAATGAAAGTTAAGCGAACCGTATAACAGATCAGCGGTCATTAGGCAAACAATTAGGAAGTTAATCAAAGGGATTAGAGAGGATGATGTCACCCAACCAATGAAAAGAGGACAAAGAGGGGAGGATGACATCATGAGCATGACATAAGCATAACATAAGGGAAGGAGATGTGGTTGAATTAAAACCACACAAAGTTAAGGCTAAAAAGGTAATTAACCAAAAAAAAACAAAACTTCATCCACCAAGCCAAACAAATCATTTCATCAAAACAAAAGAAAATTCCATTTCTCTTCACCAAGGGTTTGCTCTCGGCTTTTCCTAGTTTTCAAAGAGAAAATTTTCAAAATCCAAGATCCAAGCTTCCTAAATTGGTAAGATAATTCCCTAGTATTCCTTATGCATAGTTATGGCTATATTATGAGTTTAAGCCACCAATTCATTCTCTATCTTCTCCAAGAAATCAATGAAGAAGATAATGAATAGTGATTTCAAGGTTTTTAACTTGATTTTTCTTGCTTTTCCTTTAAGATCCAAGCATTCCTAAGACTCCTCAAGGCTTCTTAAGGCTTCCTAGCTACTCACACCACTTCAAGGAAGGTATATCATCTCCAAACCCTAGCTTTACTATGTATATTAGGATGATTTTGGTTGTTATGGTATTAGAGTAGCTTAATGATGGTTGGTTTAGAGTTGGGTTGGAATGGTGGAGATTGGAATGTTGAAATCTTATGATTTGGTTAAAGAATGTAGTATAGTTTAAATTCAAGTTTTAGGACTAAGTAAATTGATTATAATGAGTTGATTTGGGGCTGTTGTAAAGTAATATGGATGGAGTTTTGATTGGGTTGTGATTGTGGATGGATTTGTGGTTGTTTTGAATTGGTTTAAATTTGGGAAATCGCGTAAACATAGCCGTCGTAATGTCCGAATTACTTTAGACTGCTTTTGTTCATAACATTAGGACCCGAGAACCCCCTGCTAGATTTTTACCATTGCCATGTTAAGATAGTTCATGTTGCGAGCTTCGTTTTGGTATGTAGTTCGTTTGATTCCGATGTACGGTTTAGGAGAAACGGCCGTTTTAAGTAACGACGTTTCGCGAACGAAACATTACCCCTCGCCTTACTTTAAAACATAGGTTAAAGACCACAAAGGGTTAATTAATGTATGAAACAATTATGGAAAGTGTGTTAGGCAGTTGGTAAGTCACTCGCGAAGGAATCGCCTTAAAACTTGTAATGGTTAAATTATTAAAAATGGTGGAGCCGAGGGTACTCGAGTGACTTAAGAGAATCAGTAAGCGCAAAACGAGCGTTAGAGTCTAAGTTAGTTAGAGTATAGATTTACAAGTGACTTTGGTTTAATTCCAACTTACTTGTTGTTTATAGGTTACCAGACTCGTCCCGAGCCATTCGTAACCCCCAGTCGCTCAGGCAAGTTTTCTATCCGTTATACTGTTGTTGTGATGTATACATTTGTACATGCATTATCTTGTGATAGATGCATAATGGTTATTTAGCAAATTCTTGCGATATATTGTAGCATGTGATATGGTATATATGCATGCCTGTTTCATATTCTTGAAATATATATCTGTTGGTTCAGTTGATAATACCTGTGCTAGAGAATAGCGGTAATTTGCATATACCCTTAGTATAGGGACCCAAAGGTGAAAACATTTTCTAAAACCGGGAGTCGAGGATCCCGAGTAGATTATATATATATATATATTTATATATATATATATGGTTATAGTTTTCAAAACTATTAATCGAATAAGGTTTATTCGATAACTTTATATTATTTATTGAATATTATTTCGAATATTCATTCGAGGGCTTATGACCCAGCTTATTTATTTATTGAATATTATTTCGAATATTCATTCGAGGGCTTTTGACTCAGCTTATTTATTTATTGAATATTATTTCGAATATTCATTTGAGGGCTTATGACTCAGCTTATTTATTTATTGAATATTATTTTAAATATTCATTTGAGGATCTATGACTCCGATTATTTGCTGAGATATATTCTTTATTTTATTAAGAAATAAGGTGTCGATAATCAAACTCACTTTTGATTATTCAAATAAAGATAGTACCTTCGTATAAGTATATCTTTGGTTATTTAATATTCATTTCAAGTATAAGTTTTACAACTTCTACTTCAATTATTTTTATAAAGATTATTCTTTATTAGAATATTATTTAAATAATAATATTCAGATTTTTTCTAATATATTGGGACTGATTTATTTTACTAAATCAGCATCACTCCGAACATCCTTAAAAATATTTCGCGAGCCTTCAAAATGATTTTTAAAAGTTAGGGCGGATCCCAAAACTCATTTTTTTATATTTAAGATCCTCCTTTCGAAGGGGATTTAAATACTCGCTCAAAACCTGAGGGATCCGGCTCTGTGGTGTGTTTTATATTCGCAACAAGGTTGCTGTCTTGGTAAAAGAGTTTTTGATTACTTACCCAATACTCGGGAAGTAAAATTCTTGGAACAAGTTAATCCATTAACAGGCATCGCCTGGGAAATATCGATGAGTTTTTCCTTTCCAACTAGATACGACTTCTTAGTGGAGCCGTATCAACAAGTTTCTACTTGGGGAAAGTGGGGACGAGCTTTACGTTTCAGAGTCATGGATTTCATCTGAACTAGGAGTGGCGTAAGTGGTCGAGTAGCGCCGGCCCAGCCTTATTATATTGGCCCAAATGGCCTGGAAGTTCCGCTAAGGCGGTCCATTCCTTAGGAGTTCAGTGTTCGGTTGATAAGTAAATCCGACAGGTTCTCCTCTACATGTAAATTTATCAAGTAATCATTTTGGGTTGTAATAACTTTTAATTGTGGATTCAAGGACTTGTACTTATTTCAATTTCATCTCTAAGACTATGACGTGTGGTGGTGTGTGTTAGTGTGGGGTCATAGCTTGAGGTTGTTTATTTTTAATTAAGTTAAGTGATAATTGTGGAAAGAGAGACCTTGACGACCCGGATCCCTGACCCCGGATCTGGGGGTGTTACAGAAGTGGTATCAGAGCCAAGCGTTATAAACCTCAGAGATGATGTGACGTTAAGATAATAACTAAGATAATAAGAATTCTTGCCAAGTTCATAGTCAGGCTACCTAACGTAGTACTGACAGTTAAAACCCTTATGGGAACCCTTATAAATATCGTGATAGAAGCGTAGTTCGTTATCGTATATGGTAGCGGGACTCCGAACCCTGAGGTTGAGGAGTAACAACGCGATGATGTTTTATTACTAATTGGAGATCGGATTGTGGATCCGATAGAGCGTCCTAACGCAGGACCGGATGATGTTCATTTTGAGGATGTAGTGGTTGAGGATGTTGTCCTAGTTGGGATTGTTGCTGAGGAGGATCTCGTGGAGGATCCTAACAAGAATGAATAAAGGACTATTGAGGAATTGATGACCATGGTTAGGTCGACTACCAGAGGTAGGATTGGCCGGTCACTACCAGAGGTTCATTCAAGTTTGTAAAGATAGTAGCCCCTTTAATGCGGCTTACTCGTAAGACTGAGAAGTTCGAATGGACAGAGAAATGCGAGAACAACTTTTAAGAACCGAAGCAAAGGTTGGTGACGTTCCCTATATTGGCGTCGCCGGATGGAAAATGAGATTTTGTGAAGTGTAGTGACGCTTCGCATAAGGAATTAGGGTGCTTCTTATACAGCACAGCAAGGTAATCGCGTACGCGTCAAGACAATTAAGGGAATATAAAATTCGATATCCCCACCCATGAGCTTGGGCTCGTGGCAATAGTTTTGCCCTAAAGATTGGAGGCACTACTTGTATGGAGAAAAGTGCGAGATTTACACAAGCCATAAGTGCTATAGTACATTTTCACGCAGAAAGAGCTCAACATGCGCCAAATGAGGTGGTTAGAGCTAATCAAGAATTATGATTGGGAGATTCTTTATCATTCAGGGAAAGCCAATGTGGTGGCTGATGCCCTTAGTAAAAAGGAGAGACTCAAGATAATAATGTCTTTGGGAGAGTTTATAAGAGATTTTGAGAAAATGGAAATAGAAGTGAAGGTAACCGGAGCCGGTACCGAAAAGCTGTTTGAGATTGCAATACAGAACGAATTTTTGGAAAAGAACATATTATGCCAGAAAAAGTGATGAATGAAGGCAGAGAGTCAATGACTGGAGAAGAGATCCATACCGAGAAAGATGATAAGGGGATAGTGAGGTGTTCCTACAGAAATTGGGTTCCAAAAGTTCAAGAGCTTAAGGATGAGAACTTAGATGAGAGCCATAGTTTGAGGAATAAGATTTAGGGCAAACCCTGAATGTGATAGTCAGGGAGGTTGCCATCAAGAAAGAAAGAACCCATAACATAATAGAGTGGAAAACAAGGTTTTTAATGTATAAGATAACCCCGATTATGGGAGAAAGTTGAAACATTTCATACTAAGGAAACAGAAAGTCGAGTAAGGAAAGGAGACCTGAGACGGTACTCCTATACGGCAATTTATGGACCTGTCTAGACAGAACTTAGACTATTATCCCCAACCACCACCTTGAGGAAACAATGCGGTAGGAAATTCTTTCAGGACCTTTAAGTCTCTAAGCTCTCAGAGTTCCAAGGAACAGGTTGACCTAGTCGAGGCAAGAGCCTGGCTAAAGGAAATAGAGGAATCATTTGAGATTCTGAATGATTGACGAATCACAAAAGAGTATTTTTGTCACTTACCCTCCTAAGAGAGAGACCACCGACTGGTGAAAGACCAAGGAAGGCACGGAGCAAGAGATTATAATAAACTGATTTAAGTTCAGTCAATTGTTTTTAGGAAAGTACTTCCCAAGGTTATGGAGATAGTGTAAAAGCTTTAGAGACAGAACAAAGGCAGAAGAGTATGATGAATTATGAATCTAAGTGGTAAAAGTTGTCAAGATTCGTTCTGAGGACACGAATCCAGAATGACGGGATGTTTGAAATCGATGCTTATGTTGGGTTGGTTCATGAAATAATGATAAGAGAAAGGAAAATAAAAAGAAACTGAAGTAGGAAAGGAATATAAAGGCAAGAGAGTTTGAGGAATGATAAGGGAGTTGGGTATGAGGAAACCCTAAAGACTCGTAGTAATAGAAATAGAAAAGTATGTAATCGTCAGGATGAGGGTGATTCACCATGAGTTAAATTGATGGTTGAAGGTATAAGAGATACATACATTTCATCCAAGGATTCGAGGAAACCTTGAGATAATTCGAAGGATAAATAATGAGACGCGGATAGACTGAGGAGACAAGAAAGTAAGAAATTAGGAAAAATTGGATGAAGGAAGTGACCTTCAAGAATGTGAAGTGTAAGACCGGTGGCTTGATACCCAGAAAGGGAGACGCCATGTATGAAAGATATCCCAACATTGAGGTGACTGTTGAGATAAACAACAAAAGTAAATTAGGAATTATTAAGAAGAGGTTCACGTTGAACACGACCAATATCTTCCAGAACATCCTTGTTATCATTACCAAATTAGGCAAGAAAAGCGGATAACCGTTGTTATCTTTTGGAGGCCATATTGATTGACCTCATTTTGAATACAGATGTTATTGTGAAACTAGGCATATACTATCGAGGTGGGAATGATTGAATAAGTTACCCTTATCAGGGATATATGACTTGATTTATCCATGGAAGGATGCATGTACCTTTTTAAAGGTAAAATAAGGATAGAACATCGGTAACTTAAAACGAATCCTAAGGGAATGCATAAAGGTTGACATTTCACCCTTAATAGGGATAGTATGAGTTTTGACAGTATGAATTGGAAAGGATTAAGGTAACAACAACCTTTAAAGAATCAGTGGAGAAATTTTTTTCAAAAGTATATAGACAATGATTCTAGTATTAGTATATGGTATTTTGATATGCCCTGTATCTAGGGAATACAGGAGGAACGATTCAAGGATAACCTTAGAGGTTTTACAAGGAGAAAGGTAATATTCAAAATTCTCAAGAATAGAAATATTGATAAAGGAAATATGACGTAATTATAATGATGCCAAGTGGGGCACGTGTTAAACCACGAGAAAGTATGGATCGAACCAGTAATGGTCGAAATTGTTCAGGGCAATTAGGACTTAAGATAAAAGATGTTCTAAGTATGATTGAGAGTCAGTCGTGACAGTGATTAACCTCTAAAGACTGAGGCAATAACTTATGGAAAAATGGTGATATTTTTTTTTACTCATCAAATTTTAAGGAAAACATCTTCACATAAGCTGTGATTGAAATAAGGTAGAAAATTTATTTGGAGGTGGTTAAAATGACATTGACTGTAAGGAAATTTTACTATCAGGAAAGGCCAAAGAGGTGGCCGACACTTTAAAGGTAAGAGGATAATTATAGGCGCTTGTGCCAAAGAAATACAGTGATGATGGTTAAAGCTGTGAAGGTTGTATTATGGTTTGGAAGATTGACATTCCTTCTGATGACTGTGCAATACCCAACCGTAATAGTAGTTGGTAAAGGTTTAATTCGTGTAATCGCCATGAGCAGGCTACAATCTCAGAAGGTACTATCTTGAGATAAGCCAGGACCATGTTTCAAAAAGGACTAGACGAACCTTCGAGTTAAGTCTTCTATTGAAGGTATATGATTAAGAATGGTATTAATCTGCTATCGGTGCTTTGATTGAAACTCTTCTGCAATTTTATATGCTTCATGTCATGTATGTATGTCAGGATCAGGAGTGTTCTTCATGAATTATGAATGGTGATTATGTTAACTCCTTAGAAGGATTTGATACGACATGTATGGACTCCGTATGGTTAGATATTAAGACTTCATGGAAAATGAATGACGACAGTAGGTCAGTAGTGGACCATAGTAATGCAGCAATGATTCTGCGAGTAATGAGCTGATTACAACCGTGAGAGTTGTATTGGAATGAATGTTGAGATTGAGTACCACTAATCGGGTCGTGGTGGTGTATAAGTTATCATTGATAGACTAATTAAGTAGATTATCTACCTATTGAATACTTATTCCTTCTTATCAATAGAGAGTCGTATTACTATACGAGGAAGGTTGCGATGCAAGCATAGAATTCTAGTAACGATGATGTATAAAATGAGATTCCAGATTCAATTTTCGATGTCGAGGGAGTTTCGAAGGTGATTGTGTATAAGCTCGAGCAAGAGCATGGGTCCATAGAATGATGGATGGAATAGTAAATATTTAAGCATGTGAAATGCGATGCTATTATACTTGATGTGGGTTTATATACACATATGTTTCGTTCTCCTATGACAAACCTCTATAGTTCAAAGGTAGGTTCCAAGCCAGATATTTGGTGGCAGTATATTTTTTTATATATACAATTCTCTTCAATTCGTTTTTTTTTTCTCTCATTTTCATTTCATGTAAGTTGGGAAGAACAACCCTTCCAGAAGGGGAGGTATTGCTGAATGACTATCTATCTGTGTGATAGAAGCCTAGTAGGATACCACATATTGTTTAATTGCTTGTCAAGTACTAAAGGCTGGCCACCTTCTGTACTAACTATGCGATATAACAAGTGTTCATGATCATAGTGATCTCTCAATAAATTCTTTTACTTCTATATGAAGGACTAAGCTTTCGAAGATAGAAGTAGCTGAAAAAGGAGTAGTAAACTTGTGGTGGTATTCAGAATGGAAACACATTCGTGATACTAAGGTTGACGAGGTTATTAAAAGGTTATAGAATGCTAACGAGCAAAAGTGTAACCAGCATAGTATTATGTACGGAAGATAGTAACGCTTACGAACTAGAAAAGAATGAGTATTGAGAAGCAAAAGCTATAACGCTAGAAGCTATAATGAGAGTCTGTGCAATAGACTTGAAAGAAATTGGAATGATCACTTAACACGGATTGAGTTTTCTTACGACAATAGATCGTATGTCAGGTATCGAGATGTCGTCTTATGAGATCCTTGAGGGAAGACAATTTCGATCTCCCTTATGTTAGGATGAAGTCGTAGAGCGCAAGATGCTCGGACCCGCAGTAGTCCAAAGGACCAGGGATATAGTAGATCTAATCAGAGGACGGCTGGTAGTAACCCAAGATGGACATGATAAATATGTTGATTTGACACGAAAGGATAAGGAATAGAAAGTAGGGGACCTAGTGCTGTTATAGGTATTCCCTTGGAAAAGATGGATGAGGTTCGGAAAGAAAGGAAAGCTAGGCCCACGAATTGTTGGACCCTTGGATATAGTAAGACGTATTGGGAAGCTAGCATACGAGCTAGCCCTACCCTCGAACCTGTAGCAAGTTCATAACGTGTTCCACGTATCAATGTTAAGGAAGTGTAATTCGGATGCCTGATAAATAGGGGCATATGAGCGCATAGACATGCAACCCGACGTAACCTATATGGAGCAACCAGGAAGGGTTATAGAGTGAAAAGGAACAAGTGCTTAGGAGAAGGGTTATCAAACTATTCAGAGTTTGATGGAAGAACCACAATGTGGGAAAATTTACTCGAGAGTTAGAAAGTGTAATGCTAAGAGAGTATCCCTATTCATTTTCTATCTGATTCCGGGACGGAATCCTTTTAAGGAGGGGAGACTGTAATAACCCCAATTTTTGGAAATTTTTGAAACCCTTATGAATAGTGATTTTGCAGATTATGCTGAATGAGAAAACTTTTCATGCCACACTATGTAGGGGTTCTGTTATTGATCTTCTGGGATATTATTAGTACTCTATGTGGTATATAAGTGTATGTAAAGATCGTCAGAATCCAATTCCGAACACTTTGATTTTTCCCGGAAATCCACTAGATACGGAAAGAATTGAGTATAAGGTAACAGGATAAAAAGGATTTAAATTAAAGGATTATAAGAGAGGATCATAAAAGTAATATAATATATTGAGAAAGGTTAAGGGAACCTAAGTAATAAGATCCCGGGTATGATCCCTCAAACGATAAACGAAAACGAAAGTTAAGCGAACCGTATAACAGATCAGCGTCATTAGGCAAACAATTAGGAAGTTAATCAAAGGGATTAGATAGGATGATGTCACCCAACCAATGAGAAGAGGACAAAGATGGGAGGATGACATCATGAGCATGACATAAGCATGACATAAGGGAAAGAGATGTGGTTGAATTAAAACCACACAAAGTTAAGGCTAAAAAGGTAACTAACCAAAACAAAAACAAAACTTCATCCACCAAGCCAAACAAATCATTTCATCAAAACAAAAGAAAATTCCATTTCTCTTCACCAAGGGTTTGCTCTCGGCTTTTCCTAGTTTTCAAAGAGAAAATTTTCAAAATCCAAGATCCAAGCTTCCTAAATTAATAAGATAATTCCCTAGTATTCCTTATGCATAGTTATAGCTATATTATGAGTTTAAGCCACCAATTCATTCTCTATCTTCTCCAAGAAATCAATGAAGAAGACAATGAATTGTGATTTCAAGGTTTTTAACTTGATTTTTCTTGCTTTTCCTTTAAAATTCAAGCATTCCTAAGACTCCTCAAGGCTTCTTAAGGCTTCCTAGCTACTCACACCACTTCAAGGAAGGTATATCATCTCCAAACCCTAGCTTTACTATGTATATTAGGATGATTTTGGTTGTTATGGTATTAGAGTAGCTTAATGATGGTTGGTTTAGAGTTGGGTTGGAATGGTGGAGATTGGAATGTTGAAATCTTATGATTTGGTTAAAGAATGTAGTATAGTTTAAATTCAAGTTTTAGGACTAAGTAAATTGATTATAATGAGTTGATTTGGGGCTGTTGTAAAGTAATATGGATGGAGTTTTGATTGGGTTGTGATTGTCGATGGATTTGTGGTTGTTTTGAATTGGTTTAAATTTGGGAAATCGCGTAAACATAGCCGTCGTAATGTCCGAATTACTTTAGACTGCTTTTGTTCATAAAATTAGGACCCAAGAACCCCCTGCTAGATTTTAGCCATTGCCATGTTTAGATAGTTCATGTTGCGAGTTTCGTTTTGGTATGTAGTTCGTTTGATTCCGATGTACGGTTTAGGAGAAACGGCCGTTTTAAGTAACGACGTTTCGCGAAGGAAACATTACCCCTCGCCTTACTTTGAAACATAGGTTAAAGAACAAAAAGGGTTAATTAATGTATGAAACAATTATGGCAAGTGTGTTAGGCAGTTGATAAGACACTCGCGAAGGAATCGCCTTAAAACTCGTAATGGTTAAATTATTAAAAATGGTGGAGCCGAGGGTACTCGAGTGACTTAAGAGAATCAGTAAGCACAAAACGAGCGTTAGAGTCTAAGTTGGTTAGAGTATAGATTTACAAGTGACTTTGGTTTAATTCCAACTTACTTGTTGTTTATAGGTTACCAGACTCGTCCTGAGCCATTCGTAACCCCCAGTCGCTCAGGCAAGTTTTCTATCCGTTATACTGTTGTTGTGATGTATACATTTGTACATGCATTATCTTTTGATAGATGCATAATGGTTATTTAGCAAATTCTTGCGATATATTGTAGCATGTGATATGGTATATATGCATGCCTGTTTCATAATCTTGAAATATATATCTGTTGGTTCAGTTGATAATACCTATGCTAGAGAATAGCGGTAATTTGCATATACCCTTAGTATAGGGACCCAAAGGTGAAAACATTTTCTAAAACCGGGAGTCGAGGATCCCGAGTAGATTTTATATATATATATATTTATATATAAATGGTTATAGTTTTCAAAACTATTAATCGAATAAGATTTATTCGATAACTTTATATTATTTATTGAATATTATTTCGAATATTCATTCGAGGGCTTATGACTCAGCTTATTTATTTATTGAATATTATTTCGAATATTCATTCGAGGGCTTATGACTCAGCTTATTTATTTATTGAATATTATTTCGAATATTCATTCGAGGGCTTATGACTCAACTTATTTATTTATTGAATATTATTTTGAATATTCATTTGAGGATCTATGACTCCGATTATTTGCTGAGATATATTCTTTATTTTATTAAGAAATAAGGTGTCGATAATCAAACTCACTTTTGATTATTCAAATAAAGATAATACCTTCGTATAAGTATATCTTTGGTTATTTAATATTCATTTCTAGTATAAGTTTTAGAACTTCTACTTCAATTATTTTTATAAAGATTATTCTTTATGGGAATATTATTTAAATAATAATATTAAGATATTTTCTAATATATTGGGACTGATTTATTTTACTAAATCAGCATCACTCCGAACATCCTTAAAAATGTTTCGCGAGCCTTCAAAATGATTTTTAAAAGTTAGAGCGGATCCCAAAACTCATTTTTTATATTTAAGATCCTCCTTTCGAAGGGGATTTAAATACTCGCTCAAAACCTGAGGGATCCGGCTCTGTGGTGTGTTTTATATTCGCGACAAGGTTGCTGTCTTGATAAAAGAGTTTTTGATTACTTACCCAATACTGGGGAAGTAAAATTTTTGGAACAAGTTAATCCATTAACAGGCATCGCCTGGAAAATATCGGTGAGTTTTTCCTTTCCAACTAGATACGACTTATTAGTGGAGCCGTATCAACAAGTTTCTACTTGGGGAAAGTGGGGATGAGCTTTACGTTTCAGAGTCATGGATTTCATCTGAACTAGGAGTGGCATAAGTGGTCGAGTAGCGCCGGCCCAGCCTTATTATATTGGCCCAAATGGCCTGGAAGTTCCGCTAAGGCGGTCCATTCCTTAGGAGTTCAGTGTTCGGTTGACAAGTAAATCCGACAGGTTCTCCTCTACATGTAGAAAATGGTGGGGTCCAGTTGGATAATTCTGCAACACTACCCGTAGCATTTCGATCGAAGGGCTACGAATGGGTGGTTGCCGAAGCATTGACAGGGTCAAACAGTTTTATTGGTGTATCCATTAAATGAAGTATCTCGTAACTTCATTTCTTTTCAAAATATTTCAAAGATCAAATATATTCAAGTTTTATTTGTGGTCTCATCTATGGGATGACCTCGTGAATCTTATTATACTTTGAACAATATTAGTTCAAGTAGATTTCTAAAAATGGTATAAGTGCAGTGAAGTAATTGGTAACTTCATCTTCCTTTAAAACTTATATCCAGTAAGTAATTAAATTACACATGATAAAGGATTCTAGTAAGTATCCATTTAGATACTTGTATTATTGTTATCACTATATATTATCTTGCGAGCTGTAATGCTCACTCTTGCTTCATTTCTTCATCACACAACAACAGTTAGGAAAGATGGTCAGGCTCCAGCAGACCCAGCGCAAGCGCGTGGGAAGCGCCCCACGCCTTTCCGTTGAGATCGTAGCTGCTATAGCTGCAGAGGTAGATCTACCTTTAGATCAGACATTCTACTTTTGGGAATCAATTATGTATAATTATAACTTGTGGCAGATAATGGCAATTAACTGTAAATTTATCAAGTAATCATTTTGGGTTGTAATAACTTTTAATTATGGATTCAAGGACTTGTACTTATTTTAATTTCATCTCTGAGACTATGACGTGTGGTGGTGTGTGTTAGTGTGGGGTCACAGCTTGAGGTTGTTTATTTTTAATTAAGTTAAGTGATAATTGTGGAAAGAAAGACCGTGACGACCCGGATCCCTGACCCCGGATCTGGGGGTGTTACAGTTATAGTAGCAAAGGGTTGAGAATGGCTAGACATGAGTATGTTACACTCATGCAATTGTTGTTTTCACCCTAATCCATTCGGCCATGACTTGATAGGAGCCGAATGGATGGTGTTTTGGTTGTCATGTTCCACTTTGTATGTTTTTGTGATGATAACATGAAAATCTTAGTGAAGTCTTGATAAAACCCTTTTGCATGCTAAGTGATCATCTAGATATAGCTTATTATAGGCTTGCATGTCAATTTCATGGTAATATATATTTAGAAAATATGTTGCTTTGATTGGTAAAACTCGAAGACATGCATGCATGTAAATTTCTCTTGGAATGTTGGAAGATTTTGATCATTTGGAAAGATTTTGTTAGTAAGCTTTAATTTCAGTAGGAATAAGGTGTTAATATTGATTAATGCTCCTTGATGCATGGTAATAATTCATGGTTATCTTTTATAAAAATGTATATCTTGTTGTTTCAAAAACTTGATGATTTGTGAGTTGTGAAGTGTAGTTTCTTTTGTTTTGCCATAATTGCACCTTAGGTAAGGATGATCTCCACCAAAGTTATTTTGAGAATAAGGGAGTTATTTCAGTATATCACCATGATTAAGTCTTGGTTTGGGTATTGGGTTGTTGGTAGTTGAGTTTGTCAAGTCAAAACCTTGGAGAAATGAGAGTTATAATTTCTGCAGAAAATCAGTTTAGTACCCTGAGGTTTAGAGTGAGTTTTGACCATGTCATTGATGTGCACTTTGAGGCCCAAGCCACCAGAAGTTATTATTGGGAGTATATAAAAGGTTTTAGGTGTTGGTTGGAGGTTTGCATGTCATTTGGTTAGGTGCACAAGTAGAATAACAAAATCTGTCCAGCAGGGGACAGTTTTGTTGCAACTTAGAAATAGGGAGATTTGACCATGTCATGGGTAGGCCCTCATTAGGCCCTGTTGGGCCTTAGTTAGAGGGAGTGTCAGAGAAGTTTTTCCAACCATAGTTCATAGGATATGAGTTAGAACCATGTGTCACAAGTTAATTCAAGTCAGGGCGTTTTCTGCCCAGAAAAACAGGGGAACCTTGGACTTTTAGCTTAGGCCCAAGAAGGCCCAAGCCAGGCCCTTGAGCCACATCAAGTTTGGGAGATGCCCTTAGGTCAGGAGAGTCTTGTGTAAAAGTTTTGAAGGAAAACTTGTAGTTTAAGAGTGTCTAATGCACTCAAGAAACCATAGTTGTCATTCTGAAATTTGCACCAGTGAGCACTTTCACTTATCACATAGTTTTAGAACACTTAGGAGTGAGATTTAGGTTGACCACCATAGTTGTAAGATAGTATAAGGTCAGTAGAGCAAAAGGCACAGGTAAGGGTCAATAGGTTTTGGATAGTTTAGTAAAGGCACATCGAGTTAGGAAGCCAAAATTTGAAGACTTTGTCTAGTTTAGCGACCAAGTGACTTAAGTTGTGAGTCGAGATCATCCAAGCCTAGTGTTGCATTATGGTGTATATGGTGTTATTTGGTATTAATATATGATATGTGATTATGTGGCTATGTGTGTACAATTGTAATTTAAAAGTGAATATAAAATTAAGTGCATATAGGCCTAAGTGCCATCCGTGTTTAATTTCGGGTTGTAAATAGGTTAAGTTGGGGAGAATATATTATAAAATGATTTTGATTAAGACATGATTTTGAAATTGTTTTGATACAAGCAAAAATGATGCCATCACCCATAGTTTTATCCCTCGTTATCATTGCTTATGTCTTTCCATTGTCATTCTTTAATGTATATCTCGATTTATGTTTTGTATCGTACTATTAGCACTTGTTGAGCATTTGGCTCACTCCTTGCTTTACCCTGATATTACAGCTAGCAGCTATGGTTAGATTCAAGCAGACTGCCCGTAAGACCTGTGATGCTGATGTTCGAGCTCAGGTAGAATAAGAGATAGTAGTTTTGTGTGAGGACTCTCTATTTAAAATCAGTTGTAATAGATGGTAGTGTTGGGCTGTTCTAAACCCTAAACTGTAAGATCTTGGAGTTGGTTATGTTTACTTCTTTTTAAAATGTTGTAATAGTTATATTTAATTTGTTGTTTAAGTTGGGGGCGTGACAGGTTTTGATATCAGAGCTACGGTTTAGAGTCCCTGGACAGCCCAAATAGGTTATAGGATATGTGTGTAGGTTATAGATAATATGCGAGAGAGTAGGATAAGTAAATTTATTATTAATACTCCTCTTATTGGTTGTCAGCAAAGGGCGCATTACTCGTCATCCTCTGGGTCGCACGACACTATTGCTTTCACTGTGTATGCTGAGTTGAGGCGCGAGTTCGACATGCTTCAGGGCAAGTACGACCAACTGATAGACCGACTGAAGAACGTGTATCCGGACAGCTGAAACTACGAAGGGAAGCCCAAGGAGCAGATGACTGCGAGACTTGAGACCTTGGTTCAGTACGTCAACACTAAGCTTGAGGAGATGCCAGCGCACCGGGACCGTACCAGCCAGTATGTCATTCAGATGGTGGCGGATGAGCTCCAGAGCATTGTGAAGACGCTTCGAGAGGAAAAGACTACCAAGCCCCGTTCAGATGGAGTGGAGCCTTAGTTCTTTCCATTTACCTTTCATGTTGTTGTACTATTAGACTCTGTGGAATCCTCAGTTGTTTCCGTTGTTTCCTTTAAATAAGCCTGTTATTCCTAGAATCAGACTTTATCCTAATCCTATGTATTGTGACCTTTAAAAATTTCAATAATTATGTTCTATTGTTCCATTTGCTCTCAACTGTTAATTTACGTTTTTATATGCATCATCATATCTGCTTAATTTGGAAACTTGACCCCATATGTAAATAAGAATGCCATGCGATACCCTCGAATCATTTTATCATTTATATCTGTTTTGACATAACTCTTATTTCAGGATCATGCCTCCCAAAAAGAAGAACCCAACAACCACATCCACCACAGACCCAAACATTCTTCGACTACTGGAAACTTTGCAACATCAAACCAATGCTATAGCTCAACAACAACTAACTCTTCAACAACGAATTGAAAACCAAGATAACCGCGAACCACCCCAACCACCTGAACCACCTGAACCACCAGTACCACCTAGACAAATTGTCACTTTCAAGGCTTTTCAGAATGTGAATCCGCCTGCATTTTATGATACCACTGATCCAGTGATAGCTAACATATGGATCAAGGAGATGGAAAGGGCTTTTGAGTTGGTGCAGTTAGGAGACGATCAGAAGATGCCGTATGCTACTTACTTCTTGAAGGGAGAAGTCATCTATTGGTGGGAATCAGTAAAAGCTATGGAAGTCACTAAGCAGGTTTCTTGGGAGAGATTTAAGAAGTTAATTCTGGACAAGTATTACCCTAAGTACATGCAGAATCAGATGGAGCTTAAATTTTTGGAGCTGAAGCAAGGGAACATGACTGTACTGGAGTATGAGAAGAAGTTTACTGAGTTGTCAAGGTTTGTGACAAAGTATACCAGCACTGAGGAGGAAAAAGCAAAGAAATTTCAGCAAGGATTGGAGCTTTGGATCAGAGATATAGTGGCTATGTTTGATCTTGAAACTTACGCGGGAGTAGTACAGAAAGCTACTCTGATTGAGAATAATGGGACGCAGTCAAGGAAGGAAAGGGATAACAAGAAGAGGAAGGTTCCATTTTATGGAGAAAAGTCTGAAGCAGGAAGTTCACAAGATCGGAATGTAAAGAGGATTGGTTTCCATAAGGGAGGAAATTTTCAAAAGAAAGGAAATTTGGGCAAAAGGCAAGAATCGAAGGGGAACAATCAGGCAAGCCAAGGGCAAGTTGGAGAAAACAGGTTCCAGAGACCGGAATGCAAGCACTGTAGAAGAAGGCACCCCGAAGTGTGTAATAAGTTGAGCATGACATGTTATAGGTGCAATCAGAAGGGACATTTGGCAAATGAGTGCAAGATACCGAAGCCAGGAGTTACATGTTACAAGTGTGGGAGAACTGGACACATAGCTAGGGAGTGCAAGGCAACCGGACCAGTCAAAGCTCTGATGAACGTTTGCAACTGTTGTACATGGATTTGTTTGGACCAGTCAATGTGTTATCAATCTCAAGGAAAAGATATTGCCTAGTAATTGTAGATGATTTCTCAAAATTCTCTTGGACATATTTTCTAAAGTCCAAATATGAAGCTAGTGAAATCATCATCAATCACATAAGGCAAGTCAACAATCATCCTAACTTCAAAGTGAGAAGAATCAGGAGTGACAATGGAACTGAGTTCAAGAACTCTGTGATGAGATTATTTTGTGAAGAGAATGGAATTATGCATGAGTTTTCTGCAACAAGAACTCCTCAACAAAATAGAGTGTTGGAAAGGAAAAATAGATCTCTAATTGAAGCTGCAAGGACAATGCTTGAAGAATCAAAGTTACCAACATATTTTTGGGCTGAAGCTTTGAATACTGCATGCTACACTCAGAATATTTCTTTGGTTAATCAAGCCAAATGCATGACCTCTTATCAGTTGTTCAAGAACAGAAAGCCAACTCTAAATTTTCTTCATGTCTTTGGCTGGAAATGTTATATCTTAAGGAATCAAACTGATCAACATGGGAAGTTTGATGCCAAAGCAGATGAAGGAATTTGTGTTGAATATGCTGTTGGAAAAGCATATAGAGTCTACAATCTAAGAACCAGTATTGTTATGGAATCAATACATGTTGTGTTTGATGATAAAGAGATTAAAGGACTACAAGATAGAGATTTCCATGAAAGTCTCAAATTTGATAATATTGAGATGGTTAGTGATGACAGTGATGATGAGAGTGATCAAAAAATAGTGGCTAAGGATAATAAAGAAAAATCTTTATCTAATGAAGCGCATAATTCAACATTTATCGAGTTACAGAATGCTTCATCCGTTGGTAGACAATCAGCTTCATCCGTCGAGATACAAAGTGCATCATCCGTCGAAATAATGAGAGAAGCTGAGAGTCAAATTAGATCACCTACAGATAGTATCCCTTCCTCAAATCAAAGATTCACAAACTCAGGGGGAGTTTCTCATAATCAAAACTCAGTCACACATCAAGACAACAATGAGGCCACTTCATCTAGAGCTAATCTACCATAATAGAGAAAATGGACTAAAGATCACCCTTTTGAGCTCATTATTGGTGATGCATCTTCTAGAGTTCAAACAAGGAAAACAACTCAAGAAGAGTGTCTGTATAGAAGCTTCATTTCTAAGGAAGAACCAAATAAGGTGGAAGAAGCTCTGTTGGATCCTGATTGGATTTTAGCTATGCAGGAGGAGCTAAACCAATTTGAAAGGAACAAGGTATGGAAACTGGTAACCAAGCTTAAAGGAAAGAATCCAATTGACATCAAGTGGGGTATTCAAAAATAAGATGGATGAAAATGGCATAGTTGTCAGGAACAAAGCTAGATTAATTGCTAAGGGCTATTGTCAACAAGAAGGGATAGATTTTGATGAAACTTTTGCTCCTGTTGCAAGACTTGAAGCCATCAGAATTTTCTTAGCCTATACAGCCCATGCCAATTTCAATGTCTATCAAATGGATGTCAAAAGTGCCTTTCTGAATGGAGATTTGGAGGAGGAAGTCTATGTCAGTCAGCCTCCTGGTTTTGAAGATCCAAATTTTCCAGAATATGTCTACTATCTTTTGAAAGCACTTTATGGATTGAAGCAAATACCTAGAGCCTGGTATGACACTTTATCAAAGTTTCTTTTGGAAAACCACTTCACAAGAGGTACTGTTGATATAACTTTATTCTTTAGAAATGTTAATGGCTCTAGTATACTTGTTCAAATTTATGTAGATGATATTATATTTGGCTCTACAGATGAAAAACTTTGCCAAATTGATGCAAAGTAAGTATGAAATGAGCATGACGGAAGAACTTACTTTCTTGGTTTACAAGTTAAGAAAGTTAGTGATGGAATATTCATTAGTCAAACAAAATATATTTTTGATCTCTTAAAGAAGTTTAATCTAATGGATTGCACATCTACAAAAACTCCCATGGCCACTGCAACTAAACTTGAATTAAACACTACTGAAAATTCTGTGGATATTTCAAGCTTAGGGGCATGGTTGGTTCACTTCTGTACTTAACAGCTAGTAGGCCATATATAATGTTTGCTACCTGTCTTTGTGCTAGATTTCAGGCTGATCCTAGAGAATCTCATTTAGTCGCTATTAAGAGAATTTTCAGATATCTCAAGAAAACACCAAAACTTGGTATTTGGTACCCTAGAGATTCTGGTTTTGATCTAACTGGTTATTCAGATGCAGATTATGCATGTGGTAAAATTGATGGAAAAAGTACAACAAGAACCTGCCAATTTTTAGGAAACAGGCTTGTGTCCTGGTTCAGTAAAAAGCAAAATTCAGTTTCTATTGTTACAGTTGAAGTTGAATATATTGCTGCTGGTAGTTGCTGTGCATAGATTTTATGGATGAAAAACCAATTGTTGGACTATAGTCTACAAGTGGACCGAGTTCCTATTTTTTGTGATAACACAAGTGCAATTGCCCTCACTGAAAATCCAGTACAACACTCAATAACAAAGCACATAGACATCAAGTACCACTTCATTAGGGAACATGTGATGAATAATACTATGGAACTTCATTTTGTTCCAAGTGAAAAATAGCCTGCAGATATTTTTACCAAACCACTTGATGAATCCACCTTTTCCAGGTTGGTAAGTGAGTTAGGTATGCTTAATTATTCTTAAATAATTACAGATATTTTTACAAGTTGTAATGCAGCCAGAAACTTAATTGATATTTCTGTTTTAGATGAAATTTTGGCTAAGTAAAAATTTTCATCCCGACGGATGCTCATCATCCATCGAGTTTGATCATCCGTCGGAATAGAAATAGCTTAATGAAACTCAATTACTTTTCTGGATTATTTTATACCCGACGGATAATTATTTTATTCTCATCCGTCGAATTGCTTTCATCATGGCCATTGGAACTCTGAACATTATCCATCGGATATACTTACAGTCTGTATGTATATCATGACGGATAATTGACATAATTTTGACAGTTTATTTATTTTAAACAGCTATTTTGGGCTATTTTGATTGGTTACTTTATTTCACTTTATTACTTTTGACAGTTTATTTCTGAGATAGTATAAAAAAAAATTCTTTTTCATTCTTTTCTTTAATTATTCTCAAAAACAAAACTCTCTTCTTCTCCAAAGAAAATACTCTCTTTCTCCCTGCAAATTCCCTTACTCTAACAATGGCACCAGTAATCAAAATCATGTCTCAGTCTGGATTTATCTATGAGAAAAAAAACTTTGTAGCTCTTGTGAACAAGGAAATCCCGATGTCTGAAGATTTTTACAAAATGATGGATTTTGTGAAAAGTTGCAAACTCAGTTATGCGATGCTGGAATCACCCACAATCTATTGTGAAGTTATGGAGGAGATATGACAACTTCTGTATACCAGTCTACAGACAAAACCATAACTTTCACACTCAAAGGTAAGGAATGCTGCATTAACAGTGACATAATTCAAGCATGCTTTAAGATTCCTAAAAACACTACTACTGTTCCACACACAGATGCTAATTTAGTTACCATGCTTAATTCTATTGGCTATGCACTTCCTACCTCTAAGTTAAGTGAGATTAGAAGGTTAGGTCTTAAAAAGGAATGGAGTTATTTGTGTGATATAGTTACCAAGGTATTTTCTGGAAAAAATAAGTAATTTTGATTCTGTCAATACTGCCATGCTTAACATGCTTTATATGCTAGTTACTGATAATTATCATAATTTCAGTGACATTGTTATGTTTGAATTAGGCTATAAGTTTGGGGAAGTTAATAAGAGAGGTAAAAGTGTCTATTATGCTAGATTCTTTATGATTCTTGCTAACCATCTTATTAAGAATATTGCTATTGAGAACCCAACCAACAAACTGGATTGTTGGGTTCAAGAAAGGAGTATAATTGCAGATCTGAACAGAGCAAGTCACCACAAAGAGGTGCCCCTCTTCTACTTTCCAATCATGGAGGGCTCTCAGGTAAGTGAGGTAAGCACCACTGTCACTACTCTTCCAACCTCACAAATTTTTTTGCCTTTAAGTGTAGTTATGGCATTTGTGTTAATGACCCAACAGATGCCTACCCAAGCTACCAAAATAAAAATTTCAAAATCCAAAACAAAGAAAGTTCCCTCTGGTTTCTCTCAAAAGAAACCAGTTGCGAAATCTACCAAACCTAAAGAGGGGAGTGTGAAGGGTGGTGAGATAGGTGAGGGACAGAGTGAAAGTCAAAAAAACCCTAAGGAAAAGGTTGGTGAGGTAAATGTACCCAAGCCTAGCCACACCACAGATTCCCAACAAACTGTGGTAGTTAATAAAGAAATTAGCACAACTCTAGTTTCATCCTCTCAAAATGATGTTACTATTGAAACAAGCTCCCAACTAGGAGCACATGCCAAAAGAGTAAAGAACACTAGTTCACCTCAAACCTATGCCAGAAAGAAGAGATCTAAAACCCTTGGGGATGCAAAGGGAACACACACAGTGCAAACTGAAGCTAAAGACTCAGTCACTGCACCATCTTAAAGTCAGTTTGATTTGGCTCCAATAAATGTGGAGTCACAGCCAAAATATTTAGTAATAGAAGCACCACAAACACCAAACTCTCCCACAAATTCTCTGGATGTGGACATGATCAACACATCAATTCCTGATTCCCCTTCTTTAACTCTGTTGGGGAAGCCAAAATCTAGTGCAAGTGAGCATCATCTTTTGGATAATTTGTTGGCTCACTTGCCAATTCTTGCAGGAACTGTTGAAACATCTGTGCCAAAATTTTCATCAATCTGCACAGAGTCTACAATAGTTTCCACTCCAAACTAATTCATTTCTTCTATTCCGATGGATATTGTTCATCTGTCAGTTCGTGATTTTATCCCGACGGATGTGCCTAACAGTAGTCATCCATCGGCTATCCTAACTACTATCCCGATGGATGTTTCTCATCCGTCAGTACTCTCTACACACACTGAAATTTCAACAATTATTACAAGTGTAGATGAGTTAGTAGTTGTACAATCACTCTTAGGACTGAGGGAAGGGAGTGAAATGAGTGAGAGGATGGGTTTCTCACAGGCAAAAGGAGAGGAAAAGAGTGAACTCATGCATGCTATTTCTTTCAGCCTGGCACAAGAGAGTGAGAGGAGTCCCACCTTAGAAGGTGAAGGTGTGAGGGTGGTGAGCCAAGGGGAGCCCTTGATGCAACAAAAGAGAGAAAATGAGATAAATGCTGGTACAGAAGTTATAAGGATGGAAACCATTGCTAGTGAGTCAATGAATGTCAGTGATACAGAAAGGGAGAGACTATTTCAGCAAGAATATCAAGCTGTCATAGATTATATCTCCCTGGATACTGAGACATTTACTCATCCTGTTTCAGCTTATCAAACTCTAGCTGAACGGGGCAATGAGGATGCTAAGAAGATGCTAAACCTAGTGCATACAACTGCTTGTCTACAAAGGGCAAAGGATGCAATTACTGCTATGCCATCTACCACTAGCAGTGATCCTTAATTGGCTGAAGACTCTTTTGGGGATGATGGTAAAGATGTGGAGGATGATAGCATGAGCATAGGGGGAGATACAGATATTCCTTCCTGGGTGCTGACTAAAGAATATTCATATTCACATCTCCAATCCACCTTATTCAAGCTGATTCATGACACCCAAACAGCAATTCAGGCATCCACAAGTGACAACACTAAAAGGTTACTCACAACACATCTTGAAGCTCTATAACTGCACAAGATTCAAGCTCTCCAACACAGTCAAAGTGTGGATGAAATGAAGCAAGAAATTTTTGAAGTCAAACAAGATTTTGTGGAAAGGTTGGATGCCAGACTTCCAGGAACCACCATGATTGAGATAGCTCAAAAGCTAAGGAAAGAAGCCGGTCTAAACAGAAAGGTTGAGGCCATGGACTCTAGGTTGTCTAAAGTGGAGAAGTCAATGGCTAACATACTTGCAAATCAGCAAGCTCAGACTGCTCTGCTCCAACAATTGGTGGTTGCACAACTCCCTTCTTCTCAGTAACTTGATGCTAACAAAAAAGAGGAGAAAGGTTCATGAAGTGAGAGGGAGAAACTGTTTAACATTCAAGTCAACAAAGTAATTGTGCCGGCAATTGCTTTCACTAAGCCACCAGCTATAGATAGCATTGATCTCGTCAATCTAACAGTAGCAAAACTAGAATCAAATGACAAACTGACAAAGATTGATGTAGCAGCAGCTGGGAAGGAGCTAGATGATAAATGGAAGAAGATTGATACAGATATTCAAAAGAAATTTGGTCAGATATATAAAATAGACAAAAATTTTCATCACCACTCTCAAGTCACATAAATCTCAGTGAATGAAATGAGTCTTGGTAACTTGGAAAAAGGCCAAACTTCATGCATCAAATCTCCAAAAGCCAATCTAATTCTGAAGCCTAAAAGGAACTATTCAAAGTTCTCAGACAAAAACCTTATGGATCTTATGTTTGAGGCACTTAGGCCAGATGAAAAGAAGCTGTTGGCTAGGTCAATTGCATTTTACAAAGATCCATCTAATTCAGTTCAAAAGAAGAGAATTTCCAAAATCTACAGGAATGGAAAAGAGATCTATGTGGTGGATTGACACCCTCTGTTTGTAGAAGCTAAGAAGGAAGAAAAAGAAAGGATCAAGCAAGAAAAGAAGCTGGCTGCTTTAAATGCTAAGAAGCTCAAACAAAAGAAGGAGCAAGCAACTATCTTAACCAAACTTCAAGCTGTCAAATCTACAACTGAGATTTCTGAAAAACCATTTATAATTACTGAAGCTCAAGATCAACAAATGCAAAATAAACCTCCACAGAAAAGAAAATTCAGATACAAGCTTCACTCCAAAAGAAAATTGGACTTTAGTGATGAGGAAATGGAAGACTACATTCCCAAACAGTCTACAACTTCAACTCAAACATCCCAGCCCTCAGTGGTATATGAGGAATTCAAGGTAGATCCAACAAAGAACTTTCATGGTGAACCTATAATTCCTAAGGATGAGCCAATAGACTGGGAAAGCTTGCCAATTCCTGAATTCAATTTACCTATCTTCAACAAGCCAAAGAAGACAAAGATTAAAGCAACCAAGAAAGTGAAGCCTATGACTTTCAGGTCCAAGTCCCTAACCAAATCTCAACCTACAATCAACAAAGGAGATCTCTTATACATCTGTGACATCAAGGAGTTTTCTGAAATAAACCTCTACTTGGATGAATTGGAAGAAGTAAGAGGAATTGATGCTCATAGACATCTTCCTGAAAGGTTGGTGTTCAAGTACAAGGGAGGGAAATAAATCACATGGTCACTTCACAAGATTCTTCAGGAAAGCTGCTCTGTACTGATTAAGATATTCTCATCCTTCCGGAAGAACTTTGGTTTCAATATAATCGCAAAGGAGTTGGTTCTAAAAAAGATAGAAGATCTAAGGAGTGATAAAGCCAAGAATGCACTTCCAAGATCTCTTACAATTCCCTTCACAGGAAAAAGAGTGCATTAAGGCCTTATTGGCTGATGGAATTCAGAGATTATGAGGGAGTTAGAAGATTCTTCAGACTGAAGGACCCAATTGAGTATCTCTAGTAATGAGACTCTATTGAAAATGCAAGAAAAGCTGGATCTATCTAAAGTTGATGAACATGAATTCCACAGACAACTCCAGAATCAAATAGAGGAAAACAACAGGAAGCTTGGGAAGAAATCCAGACAATCAAGAAAATAGAATTATCTGCTCAGACTAGATGAGCACCTTGATAATGATTGTGAGAACTCTTTGTACACTTTGCTTTGTTCAATTTCTAATAAATTTGTAGCACTATCAGTTTTATCTACTATATTTTAATATGTATTTTTTGGGTATTTTGTTATCATCAAGTTTCTCTTAATTTATGGCTACAATTCCAGTAGACATAAATTGGGGGAGATTGTTAGGAATATGTTGTGAACTTGATGATAAGTTAAACAAAACACCTTAGTAGATTTAACTTAGTGAAAATTGTAGCTCTCGATGGATGATCTAATATAGTCCCGACGGATGAACTTTATAGTCCCGACGGATGACAATTCGACATCCATCGAGAGTGTAGCTTATGTAACAAATAAGTATCGTAGCACAATCCTGCAAACAACATGTTTTAGTCTGGTAGATTATGTAGGGTTTTCTAAGTCATGTTGACTACTAGATTGATGTGAAGAATAGGTTGACTAATTGTAAATATGAGATGTCTTGTAATTCTGTATAAGTGAAATAGAGTCAAGTGGCAGATAAACTCCCGATGGATGATCTACAAGACTCCCGACGGATGATCAACAAAGTTCCCGACAGATGACCAACATAGTCCCGACGGATGATCAAATTCAAAATAGTTGTTGACAGTCACAACACAGTCACATGCGTTGGGAGTTTGCAAAAGGAATGTGGCAGCCTGTTAAGCAAGATTTTAAGAACAAAGAAGGTTACCATTTCCATGTAAATGTGAAGATATTCAAAGATGCTGGAATAGAGTAGTGAAGTAGCATGGAGTTAGGCTAGATATATTTTGTTTTATTATCTTGTCTTACTATCATGTAACTTGGTGATATATATAAACCAAGAGTAGTAAGTAGAATAATTAACTAAGCAAGTTTATTTTCAGAGAAACATATCAAGTTGTATTCTGCAAGAATTTCTCTGTAGTTTATTTGTTCAACTTGTAAAGTAGCTGTGAGCTATTCAAAGCTTCACAGAGTTCTCATTCTGATATATATATCTCTGGTGGATACATTCAAATCCACCATAAAGTTTTAAAGCCTTGTGTTTTATTACTTAGTGTTTTGATTTCAATTATCTTTCTATTCCGCACTTCAGCAAATCAAACATTGTTATATGTATTAAGTTAGAACATTTTTAAAATCAAGAAAAGGAGCCTGAATTACATTCAACCCCCTTATGTAATTCTTGTTGTATTGTTAGGGAATAACAGTGACATTCACCTCATTCAAGGTATTGATGCTAGTCTAATAGGAAACTGTAAGTCACTATCCAAAATTCTATTTGGACAACTGAATACTAAAAATCATGTAAATATAAGTCTGAAATCACTGACTTTATGTTGAATATATTTAAGACTTACCCTTACCATATGCCTCACATGAGGAGTACCTCAATGGCTAGTACAGTTATGGCTCATGACCCTGTAGAAGCACCAAAATAGGACAACCCATAGGGGCGTACCACATCTAAAACCATGTATTCTCAACCATTAGATGCTAGTAAACAAACTGCTTCATCCTCTCAAAAGGGTGAAGTTATTAAAAAGAAGAGAAAGCAAATAAACTTTATTATAAATGATGAGAGTAAAGAGCAATCAAGTAAGAAAGTGAGTCACCTAGTCAACAAACCAAGAAAGAAGAAGACGGAGATGACCACTCATTTGACCACCTCTATATCTTCCCAACAAGATGCAATTGTAAATAAGGGATTAAAACAGACTCTGGTGACATCTTCTCAATAAGATGTCATTATTGAACAAAGCACCCTCCCAAGTGCATCCTATGGAGAGTTTGCACCCCCTCTTGAGCGCACTCAAGAGGGTGAAAGAAGTCATGAGGCTGACACACACAATGAGAGCACCTTTATTGAAAGTCCTTCTTGAATACAGAGGAGTTGCTAACACTCACTTCTGATATCACAAATCTTATATCTCAATTTTTTCTTCATTTAATGAAGGACTTGAATCCACTAGTAACACAGTTCTTGAAACTGTGCTCACCACTCATGAATTACAATTAGATGGTGAGAGGTTAAATGCTGAGTTGGACCTTGATGACACCATCACAAATACAGGGGTTTCATCAGTTTTTACTGAAGACTCTGTGGAAATAAATGCACCTTTCTGTGTAAATAATCTTTCACATGCTTCAAGTTTTTCGGGTAGTACTCTTAAAGGGGAGCTACTCAAATCTTCTCCAATTCAATTAGAGGTTCCCCTAGAAGGGACAGCTCCCCTAAAAAATCTATTTGATATTGCCTTGACAATTGAAGCTAGGAGTCCAATTGCCAATGATCCATCAAATGAGGAGGCATGAGATCAAGCACATTCAAGTGTCAGTTCTTTACAAGAAGAACAAGGGTTTGAGGCTATTGTTCGCACTAAAACACGCAAGCGTACGTGATCAAAAGTAGTATAAGATTAAGTTAAGTTCGTTCCCACAGAGATTGGTTTAATTCAGAATGTGCACTTATGCAACAATGTATGATTATTATTCACTGCTAATACAAGTGTCAAATTGCGTTTGATTATCTGAAAGTAATTATGCTAGAATGAATTAACTAAGAGTTTAAAATTAAGTTACTTATATGAAATAAAACATGGGATTCTAACTTCATTAAATACTTCGGTCAGAGTTTATGCCTTTAATCACAGTACGTAACGGTTATGATAACTAATCAGACAACACGAAATTAATATACGCTATCTTTCAATATACGTGTACCCTACTACTCAGCATCCACAATTCAGATAGAAGCTAGGAAGATACCAATTATGTTTAGACCCTATATGTCTATAAGATTTGAAAACATAACGGTTTAAGAGCAAGTTATCTATTGAGATTACATAGGGCAGCGTAAGATGGTTAAAATTACACTACAAATCATGCATGATAACATATATAAACCTATGTTAGCATGGCAAGTTATAAACCTCTATATCCACTTTCGCTTCAATAAAGATTAACAAATGACTTAGATGTTAGCTACGCATCTAAGAAGAATAAGTACAACCATAGTAGGAAATCATAAATCACCACATACTAATGATTTAGAACAATCAACTATTGAAATCCATAAATAAATCTGCTAGAACCCCATGACAACGATTAGTTCATGATCGAACACATCGTCATCATGGGTTCCAATGAAAACATGATAATAAATAAGTTCAGAATACTACGAAATAATATAAAATTACTAGGGTTTAAAATAAATAAAAAACAAGCATCCAAAAGTATCGCCTAAATCGAAGAATACAAAAGTAAAAACTAAATCTTCTTCTCCTTAGCCTTCTTGTGTGCTTTAGGTCTTCTCTATATTCTCCCTGGCTTTTTTTCTTCTTATGCCTTCTTTTCTTTATATATATTGCCCTAGGTGACCTGGACTCTAGCAATAACCAAATTAGAATCAAATTAGGATTCTGTAGAATTTGGCTGCGCGGGCGCGCTTGAATAGGAGCGGGCGTGCTCTGTGTTTGACAAATGGGGCACAGGCGCGCTCCTTTGGGCGCGAGCGCGCCTGTTTTCTGTAGAATTTCTGCAGCTTTCTTCTTTTTGTGCTCCGTCCTTCGTACAAACTTCCACGACTCCTTCCCTGATCTTTTATCAACATATAATCATTTAAAAGCTCATTTCCACCTCTGACTAGTGCCCTGCAACGATTCAACACAAAATACATCAAAAACACCAAATACTTGAGTCCAAAACACCAACTTAATCCAATATGAAGCGTTCCTAGTAGATAAAAAATCCACTTATCACACCCCCAAACTTAAATCGATGCTTGTCCTCAAGCATAAATAGACTCGACACTAATAACAAAACTACTGCATGAGTACAACTACTTGAAAATGTAACTAAATGGGAATGCAACGATCCCCTCGAAATAACCATAACCAAATCAATAAGCAATGTATCTAAGAATGCAGTGACTTTAAACATATTTAAACTAAATCCCATAAACCAACATACAAACCAGAAACGTGCGTGTGTGAGACACTTATCGGATATACTCTTAACACTAGATCAATAACTATATCCCATCCTTCGCCAAAACAATCACAAATTTATAAATAGAATATACGTTAAACACATAATGACTCTGTTAGGTCCCGAAGTATCATAGAAGGGGGGGTTGAATATGATACTCACTAAATTAAAATATTCTTTCGAATCTTTTGCGGATAAATAATTTAGTGCTCGGTTAGTGGTTCCGTGTTCTTGAGGTGAATAGTGTTTGGGAATATAAAATGAGGAACACAAGATATTCGGGGAAATATATATTCATATATAAATCCGCGAGGGGTGTTGCTACACTCCGGTAAATAAATTAACCGGCTATAAATTAAGAACAACAAAGTTCCTAGCTACTACAAAGATCAACAAATTAAATCTTATACAATGTTCTAGCTTTTGATTGTCTAAAGATTTAATTACCGGGTAACGTTTATAATGCCCCTGTGAATATACAAGAGTTAAATCGGGCATTATAACGTTACTTCGGTAAAAAGAATAACTGATATAGATATGGGCGTATATCTCCCCTGTCTCTCTTTGCTTCAATTCTTCAGCTCTCTCGGGAGAGAAGATGAACATAAAAAAATTCAATTTCTGATTGCTGAATCCTTCTGCTGCTGTGTAGATTTATATCAATTAAAATGTGTGGCTAAAATTGAACCACACAAATTAATTGATTGTATCAATAAACTTGTGGCTGAGGAGCTTGGACCTACTAACCTGCGACTAAGGATTTTTGGCACATCAACTGGAGACCTGGAGTATAACTTGCGACCTTATTTTGTAACCTGCGACCAGTACATGTTTTGGTTTCTTTATTTACCAACTTGCGACTAAGTAAACAGAGTAGTACTTAGTCTGGTTTCTTTTACTTAATTTGATTCACAACCTGCGACAATATATTTGGTTGCTTGTTTTTTTTGTTTTTCATTTCTTTTTCCATTTTTCTTTTCTTTTATTTTTTTTTTATTTTTTTTTGTTTTCTTATTATTTTGTTTTGTTTTCTTCTTTTTCTTTTCTTTTCTTTTCTTTTTCTTTTTGTTTTTCTTTAAGTTTAAATTATAACTAAATTAATCTATAAATCAAACTTAAATATAACTTAAATGAATAAACTAATTTATATTTAAGAAAATAAACTTATTTAAAGTTTATAAAATAAATCATTTTAAGTTTAATAATTAGATTATATTAAAGTCCATTAAATAAATTTATTTAATTTAACAATTAAACTTTGAACTAGGCCAATCCCTCGAGCCATTTAGCTGCATACTCTGCGCACCTCTTCTCGTACTTTAACAGATACACGTTCAATCCAAGTACGTTCCTCAACTTAACAATTCTTCTAAAAATAATACCCAGATTCCTTTCATGAGCTGTTGATGCCTAGTGCAACTGGTCTAGTTCACAGACGACTAACCCCGATTCAGGTCTTCGTATTATAGCCTTGATTACATTATTAAGCTTGCAACAACTTTATCGCTTCGGACACTGACTGTCAATAAACAAATGTACTTTCACTGGAATTCTTTTTGGTACTTTAGACAACATCTAGTAGCAATCTTGAATACTTCATTTACTGTTCTTCACTGACGCTTGAACATATAAATGAACTCCTGTCAGTGAGTATAACTTTAAGACTGCGACTGTCTTCTTTAACCTTTGTCTATACCATGTCTTCAATTCTTCAGATTCCTGTGCTTCGAACATTGTTTATCTTCAATCACTGTCAATACACTGAAATCTTATGGTAGCACTTATACACTGAATCTTCATAATTTCTGAAACCCTGAAAGTCTTTAACCTTTATTCTTTACTGAGGCATGATCATATTATTGAGGTTCTTTCAGTGACCTGTAAGCAGACTTCAAGCCTTCTTTTAATCTTATGATTCTTTGTATTTGCCTTCTCTTCATTTCTTCTGATTTCTTGTGTAGACGTAGTATTATTAACCTCTCCCATTCTAGTGTTATTCTCGTGTTGAGTTATCACGTAACTGTTCATACAGCTACGCAGTCTCACCAACAATCTCACCATATTTGATTGTTAAACCTAACAAACAAATTAAATAAAGAGGATAACTCAACTAACAACTTGAAAAAGTAAAGTACCAGGACTTGTAAATAATGCTACTGGTTTTCTGGATCAAATTCTGTATTTCCAGATTTCTTGCTGAAATGAAAGATGTTTGTTCCTCTAGCACTGAACTGATCTTCAAATAGTTTCATCTTCATTTCCTTAGTTCTTCAAATCTCTACCTGATAACACTTCTCAGTCTTGAAGTAATCATTAGCAGCTTCTTGTGTACAACCACATTTCCTGTTGAGAAGCTCATATCTCTCTTGCTTCTCCCTCTATGAGAGTGAACTACTTAAAGGAGATCACCTTTGTTTACCACCTCTCCCGTACAATGGGATCCGCAGATAAAAACCAATGCTACTCCCCTTTTGGAAAACAGCTTCTCCCCTTATAAAGAATAGTGATGAACCAAACTACTTTTCTGATCACTAGGAAATCACCTTTGTGTTTACCACCTCTCCCATATATAGGATCCGTAGTTAGAAACAACAATGGTGTTGTGGTTATATGCTTTACCTTTTTCCTCCTGCCTGCTATTTCTACCCCTTAGTTGAGGAATCCTCCAAACTATTACTTAAGCTTTTAACTCCCCCTAAGAGAATGAATGTATGATGTTGTCTGAGGAGTTCTCATATTTGACTTGGTTGGAAAAGAAATAACAAGTCATAGTCTGATCAACCATATCCCTTTAAATGCTGCAAGAATGGCTTCACTGTTGATTATCATGTTAACCAATATTCTCAACTCTTTATACCTCCAAACTTTGAGATCACCAATTGTTTCCAATTATTAGCTCACAACCTGTTAGGTCCCGAAGTATTCTAATCTAATCTGTAAATGTTAGGTCCCTAAGAGTTAGGTTCCAATCATAAATATATTCGAGACCCGAAGTATCAAGAACCATGTTTTGGGATAGGGAATGGGATATGGTGTTTCTCTTTCTTCCTCACCGTGAGTGTGTGATTCTGTTTCGTGTACCTCAGCAGGGTGTTGCTGGGATGCCCAGGGTTCCATCGCAGGAGTCAGTTGGGCAGGTCAGAGAGCCGTACATGGTACCTTATCACAAGTATAGTAGTATGAGGGAGGATGCACATTATTGGAGATCTCAGTGCAGGGAGATTATAGGATTGTTTGATCAGAGGGATAAAAGATCGTTATCAGCACTTCAGCCAGATTATCTGATGAGACAGAGGTTACAACAGACAGTTTATAGCGCTTCTCATGAGTTGGAGGCATTGATGCATGGTGGGACACATACATACGCAGAGTTTCATAGAGCCACTCTTCTTGCTCAGTCGGCTATTGAGACTCTTCTCCAGGAGTTGAGACGTATTCTGCCAGGGTTTTGATATATGACAGTGGACAAGGATGTTGTAGTATATGTGATATATGTAGATAGAGGCAATTATAGTATAGTGAGACTAGATGTATGTGTATTACCCAGTTTTGAGATGTATCGGCAGCGGTTATGATAGATTTCATATTAGATCTTTGTATCAAGCATTAACACCTGATACTGGTGTCAGTTATATAAAATAAACCTTTTTCAACTTTTCCTTTTATTTATTTAAATTTTCAGTCTTCACAGCATTTACATTTACTTTACCGCTTTACAGTTTTTCCATATCTTTGAATTCTGTTTCATAAATGAGACCTTTAAAATAATGTTGTTCAACTTATTATTTAAAATTTTCAAAATTGTTTCAAATGATTTGTTTACCAGTTAAATTGTTTCTTTTTCCACTATCAACTGTTTAATAAATTTGTTAAAAGAATTGTTTGTTTTATTATCAGAAAAAATGGTACTAAAAAGAAAGACTAGAACTGAAACCTCCAACAACAATTCTGAGGAACAGAATAATGATACCATGAACCAAATATTCCATCTGATACAACAACAGATGGTAATGATACAACAGAAAATGCAATAACAACAAAAACAGTTTCGGCAACAAATATTACAACAACCACCTCGCCCTGATCCTCAGATACCACTAATTGTGCATGCTGTTACTTTTAAGCAGTTTCAGTCAGTTAAGCCTCCAGAATTTTAGGGCACAACGGATCCTACTAAGGCTAGGGCTTGGTTGAAAGAAATAGAGAAAGCATTTGCGTTAGTAAAGGTTGAGGAGGATCAGAAGACTGATTTTGCTAGCTATTTTCTGAAAGGAGAAGCTAATTATTGGTGGGAATCCAAGAAAGATTTAGAAGGTGAAGGCATCATAACTTAGGATAGGTTTACCGAATTGTCTCTGGAAAAGTATTTTCCTCGTTATATGAAGAACCAGATGGAGATCAAGTTTTTGGAATTGAAGCAAGGATATATGTCAGTGACTGAATATGAAGCCAAGTTTACGGAATTGGGTAGGTTTATTCCGGAACATGTTGATACTGATGAAAAATGGGTTAAAAGATTTCAGCAGGAATTGAGGCCATGGATTTGTAGCGGAGTAGCAGTATTTGAATTAACTACATATACATCCGTGGTTCAGAAAGCCATGATCATCGAAGGGTAAAGTGAAATATCCCAAAAGGAAAAGGGACGAGGAAATTTTTAGAACCGTTTCAATAGGAAGCCGGGATTCCAGACCCGAACAAATATGAACTTCAAAAGGATAGGACAAGGTAATCAAAGAACAGGTAATCATTTCCAAGCTCCAAACCAGCAGGGAATTATCAGACCACCATTGCCATACTGCAAAACATGTGGCCAATAACATATGGATGTTTGTAATAAGGCAAATGTGACATGCTACAGGTGAAAATAGAAAGGGCACTACTCCAATGAATGTCCAATAAGCAAAGTAGACGTTACATGTTTCCAGTATGGGAAGAAAGGACATGTTGTCAGGGATTGTAGAGGACCAGCAATTGAAGCTAGTGTTCCGAAAGTATTGGCATTACCTCCACCACCAAAACAGTACCAACCTAAAGCGAGAACTTTTAATATGACTGTGAAGGAGGTAGTACAGAGTCCAAGTGTGACTGCAGGTACGCTTTCTGTGAATTCAGTAAATGCAAAAGTATTAATTGATTCTGGAGCAACAAGATCTTTTATTTATAAAGAATTCATTGATAAGATATGTTGTGAAGTTCAGCGGTTGAGAGATACGTTAATTATAAAATTAGCGAATGACGACCAAGTTCTTGTAGATCGAGTATGTCTCGAATGTGATATCATCATAGCAGGACATCACTTCACAATTAACTTGATATCTTTCAAGTTATGAGAGCTTGATGTTATTTTAGTAATGGATTGGTTGGCCGGTAATAACGCTCAGATCGATTATGCGCATAGGAAAGTGAAAGTGCAAACTGCGGATAATGAAATAATAATATTTAGGGGTGAGAAACAGCGGAAGAAGTTCTTGAGGATGATGCAGACTAAACGATTACTATGACAAGGATGTCAAGCTTATTTGGCCTACGTGTTGGATACTGGAAATGAAAGCCCAAGGATTGAAGACATTCCCGTTGTGTGTGAATTTCCTGATGTCTTTTCAGATGAACTTTCAGGATTACCGCCAGATCGAGAAATCGAGTTTACTATTGATTTGGCACCAGGCACGAAACCAGTTTTGAAAGCTCCGTATCAAATGGCACCAGTTGAAATGAAAGAATTGGCAACACAATTACAAGATCTTCTGGACAAAGGAATTATAAGACCAAGCATATCCCCATGGGGTATACCGGTATTATTTGCGAAGAAGAAAGACGGCAACATGCAATTATGTATTGATTATCGTGAATTGACTAAATTGACTATCAAGAATAAGTATCCTTTACCACGGATCGATGATTTGTCTGATCAGTTAAAAGGAGCCGCATGGTTTTCTAATATAGACTTGAGGTTGGTATACAATCAATTGAAAATCAAGGCTGAAGATGTTCCCAAGACTGCCTTTCGTACCAGATATGGACATTATGAATTCCTCGTAATGGCATTCGGTTTGACTAATGCACCAGCAGCGTTCATGGATTTGATAAACATGGTATTCAAGAAGTACTTGAACAAATTTGTAACTTTATTTATTGATTTCATCTTGATTTACTCGAAGACCGAAGAAGAACATGTCGAACATTTGAAGATTTCTTTGGAAATATTATGAAAGGAACAGCTTTACGCGAAATTCTCGAAATGAGAATTTTGGTTAAAAGAAGTGCAATTTATGGGCCATATATTCAGCATTAAAGGAATTAAAGTTGATCTAGCAAAGTCAGAAGTTGTATTGAATTGGGAAAGGCCAAAGACATCGATGGAAGTCAGAAGTTTCTTGGGATTGGCAAGGTATTATAGAAGATTTGTTAAAGATTTTGCGAAGATAGCTACGCCATTAACCAAGTTGACTAGAAAGAATGAAAAGTTCGTATGGGATGACAAATACGAG
This sequence comes from Apium graveolens, assembly GCF_009905375.1. Classification (NCBI taxonomy): domain Eukaryota; kingdom Viridiplantae; phylum Streptophyta; class Magnoliopsida; order Apiales; family Apiaceae; genus Apium; species Apium graveolens. Next base: position 88,314 of record NW_027418797.1, on the reverse strand, counting down.
AAAAGTTTTCAGGAATTGAAGAATCGATTGGTGACTGCCCCAGTACTAGTGCTTCCAGACGAGCAAGAAAATTTTGTTATTTACAGCGATGCTTCCTACCGAGGACTAGGATGCATATTGATGCAACACGGTAATATAATTGCATATGCTTCTAGACAATTGAAACCTCGTGAACAGAAATATCATACGCATGATCTGGAATTAGCCGCAATCGTGTTCGCATTGAAGCTTTGGAGACATTATCTTTATGGCGAAAAGTGTGAAATTTATACCGACCATAAAAGTTTAAAATATAACTTTATGCAGAAGGAACTCAATATGAGACAGCGGCGATGGGTAGAATTGATCAAAGATTACGGTATTACAATCAGATATCATCCAGGTAAAGAAAGCGTCGTAGCAGATGGGTTAAGCCGGAAGGAAAGATTGAATATGTTAATTTCTCCAGAAGAATTGGTCTGAGAGTTTGATAAACAGGAAATTGATGTTCGTAATTCAGGGGAATCTACTGCAATGAATTATGCAATGACATTTCAGCTAGAACTAGTAGAAAAGATTCGAAAATGTCAAGAAGAGATAATGAGTCAAGAGGACAACAGTTTAACAGGAGAAGAAATCACAAGTCAGAAAAATGATAAGGGAATTTTGTGATTTTTATCAAGATTCTGGATACCCAATGTACCAGAATTAATAGAAGAAATCCTACGAGACGCTCACAATTTAAGATATTCCATTCATCCAGGGAGCACAAAAATGTATCAAGATTTGAAGGAGAACTTTTGGTGGCCAGACATGAAGAGAGAAATAGCAGAATGGGTAAGCAAATGCTATACGTGCCAACGAGTCAAAGCAGAGCATCAACGTCCAAGCAGATTATTAAAACCACTAGATATTCCATAATGGAAGTGGGAACATCTAGCGATGGATTTTGTGGTAGGACTCCCAAGAACCAGAGCAAACCATGATGCAATATGGGTTATTGTCGATCGATTAACGAAGTCAGCATATTTTCTTCCAATCAATAAAAGATTTTCACTCAACAAGTTAGTGCACTTATATCTCAAGGAAATTGTAATGCGTCATGGAGTTCCTATATCCATAGTATCTGATCGAGATATTTGTTTCAAGTCAAGATTCTGGAGACAATTTCAGGAATGCTTAGGTACCAAATTGAATATGAGTACCGCTTACCATCCGCAAACGGACGAACAAAGTGAAATGATAATCCACACAATTGAATATATGTTACGTGTATGTGCAATTGACTTTGAAGGCAGTTGGGACGAACATTTACCATTAGTAGAATTTTCTTACAATAACAGCTATCATGCAAGCATTGGAATGCCACCTTATGAACCTTTATACGGGAGGAAGTGTAGATCACCGGTATATTGGGATGAAGTTGGTGAACACAAAATTCTAGGTCCAAAATTGATTCAGCGGACCAAGGAAAAAGTAGAGCTTATTCGAAAGCGACTAGAAGCAGCGCAAAATCGACAACGCAATTATGCAGATCAGATTAGAAAGGATATGGAGTACCAAGAAGGAGAACATGTGTTATTGAAAGTATCGCCATGGAAAGGATTGACCAGATTTAGCAACAAGGGTAAACTAAAGCCACGATATATTGGTCCATTTGAAATCTTGAAGAAAGTCGGGAAAGTTGCGTACGAGATAGCCTTACCACCTCATGTGCAACATATTCATAACGTGTTTCACGTGTCAATGCTTAAGAGATATAATCCTGATTCAAGACATGTAATAGAATATGAGTCGATAGAGATTCAAGCTGATTTGTCTTATATAGAGCAGCCAATAAGAATTCTAGATCGGCAGGAAAAAGTATTGAGGAATAAGTCTATACCTTTAGTTGGGAACTTGAGAGTGAAATGTTAGAAAAGTATCTCCAGTAATTTTCTTAGCGAGATTATGAGGACATAATCCTATTAAGGGGGGAAGGATGTAACGACTGGGAAATTACGCTTGTATTATATCATAATAAAGATAAAATTTTGTGTTTTATTATGCTATTAAGTATATTTAGTCATAAACCCTGGTTGTTATATGTTACCTGTGTTCTATATCGTCAGGGTATTTTCCGGGTATCTATCAGGTATTTTATTTCGTGTTAAAAGCTTTCGTATCAAAAGTTATACGACCCAAACTTTATTTTTAATAGCTGATATTTCAAATCAAATAATTGGCCTTATTTTGCCTAGTATGGCTTGTACCATATCGTTATTCTGAACGTCCAGTTATTTTATAATTTTCTTGTTTCGCGAAAATTGACTTTTTCGGGCCCTTTCGAGTATCAAAAGCCTCACAAAAATCATATTTTTATTTTTATAAAATTATGGGACTTTCAAATATTCCACTTCTTTGTATTGTTGAATTATCCACAATTTTTGGGAAATTTTGACTTATATATTGCATATATTAAATATTTAAAATTAAAAAATTAATACTAAAAAATTATTAATTATGAGCCAATTAATTTTAATAGATGTATAATTAGAGCCTTAATTTTATTTAGGAGTATTATATTTCCTACTATAAATAGCCTAATTTTTATTTAATTATTTATAATTAAATATTAAAAAACAGAAAAATCAGATTAATTCTCTAAAATCGGGTCAGGAATTCGGATTCGGGTCGTGCAATCAAACCGTGATTTTGATCAATTTTCTGCATCAAATATGTTGATGTGAGTACTCAAATCGATCCTCTTGATCTGTTCTTTCGATTTCTAGTATCAATTTCATGTTTTGATACGTTATTTTTCAATTTTAATTTCTAAGGTTTATGTTCGAATTAGGACTTTTTAATTCTATGGTTATTTGATTGATTTGATGATTGATATAGCTTTTTCTAAATGTTTAGAGTCGATTTATGCTAGTTAATTCATCAAAAGATTCCTGAATAGTGAAGTTCGATTATTAGGGTTTATACTAATTTTTGGTTTTATCGTTTATGAGTTTGAATAATTTTTGGTTCATTAGATGTTAGGACTTTGATTGTAGAGTTTACAAGCTTTTTTTTGGACTATTGATCTTAGAGTTTCATGTACAGATGAAGCATATCAGTTTTTGGCCGGTGTTTTGTTTGATTTGTTCGGAGAATGAGGTTCAGGGATGTTTTTGGTCGTAAAACGGTGGAAATTAATCGTGAGCGATGTGAGGAATGAAAATCCCGTAAAAACGACACCAAATGGTGTTGTTTTGGCCCCAAACGAGACCCACCGGAGTCCGGTGAAGTCGCTGGATTCTGGGTTTCATCCCAGATTCTGGTGGTGTTCTTCACCGACCCGGATTGTGACCCGTTAACCCGTTCTTGAACCCCATTTTTGATCCGTTTTGTCAGTAACTCATTTTCTGACAAATGTTTCTGGATTCTTATTTTATTTTTATTTTTGTTAATTATAAAAATCAGTTTTATTTATTTTATAAATTGATTATTTATTTATTTATTTAATTAATTGATTTATTTTATAAATAAATTTGAAATATTTTCTAAAATTCAGAATTAATTATTTCTTTAATTATTAATTATTTATTAATTATTTAAAAATGATTATTTTTTAGATAATTAATCAATTTATTTTCAATAATTCATAATAAATTCATTTTAATTCCAAAAATTATGGGAAAATCATTTTTAATTCTGATTTTTCCCACATAATTATTTATAATTTTTTTAAGGTCCAATTATTTTGAATAATTAATTATATTGAATAATAAATTGATTTATTCTTATTTATTGAATAATAATTGAGCCGTTTATCCGATTTTAACGAAACGAAAGCCCTTCAACTCCGAAAACTGATATGTTTTCAATAAAATAGTTTCAAACCTTAATTTCTTTTGGAAACGAGTCAGCTTTCGATACTTATGTACTTATAGACCCTATTAATTATAGAGATGAGTCTAATAAATTTCGAAAAATTAGGAACCAAGCCAGATATTGTTCGATAATGTGAATAGTGATCCGATTTCGATTCCAAAAATAATTTGAAGCCTAAAATGACTTATATGACTTATGTATTATATTAATTATGTGGTTAATCGAGTCATAATAGTTAGTAATTATTGTACGAGTTGATTGTAAGTGTATGGGTAGACGATAAGGGCTACGTGAAGTCGATTTGAGACGCAATTGAGATACGAGTTGACTAAATAAGCATCTTTCTCTGATAGATACGAAGCCAACAAGGCGGACCGAGCCAGTGTTAGAGAACGGTAATATACCTTGTGGTAGATCGCGTGATATGCAAGTTTTTTCCCCATTCTAAATTCAAAATAGTGAATTGCTTTCTTCTATTCAGATTCTCTACTCGGTAAACACTGATAATTCCTGTTCACCTACACTGATAAATAATTACTGTTCTTTTGTTTGTATTTCACTTCGATTCCTGATTTCTCCTGATCTACTGAATACTCTATTCATATTCCAATAGATTATATATATATATATATATATCCTGATATATTCCGATATTGGGATACATCAAAACATACCGATGGTTGCTCATCTGTGGACTGGATGGTGATGGTTAGGATCAGGTATATACTTGATCCTATGGACCGGGAATTAACTAGATCCTTGTTTTGGGTTGTTGAGCCTGGGTACCCGACTGAGTCTGTACATAGAGGTATAGATCTGCACTGTATCCTGACTGATCAGCAGAATATATGCGCAAACTTGTGTCCTAGTCTAGTTTATTGATACTCGCCGATTGTGGCCTTCATTCTTTCCTTACAAGGTTACATCTTTACGGATACAACCAGATTACCTGGTTCATTTAACTTTCTTTTAATACTGCTTATATATTGTGGACTTATTGAGCAAATTATGGCTCATCCCCTTTGTTGTTATTCACCTTATTTGTTTTCATTTAGGAAGGAAAATGAAACCTATCCGGACTCACGTGGTAAAGAAACGGGTCAAGCAGCGGGATCCTCTAATACCAAAAGTGATGATCCCGATTCAAGAAGAGAGCTTTGAGCTACCTGAGCGGGTGTAATGTAGATAAATGTAGTGTATGTTTAAATAAAGATGAACTTAGTTTAAAACTTGTTTAGACAATGGCTTGTAATAAAGAGAGTTCTTTGAGATTTTAATTTGGTTTATAATAAAGATAGTGTGTTGTTCTTATTTTCATACCTCAACCTGAAAAGATCCTGGATAGATGTAAAAGGGTAGATATATGTATTGTATAATTTTTATACATGTTTGTACTGGATTTGAAGATTAGCAAGTAACCTCCAGATCTAGACCCCGGATTTGGAGGGCGTTACACTTATATCAATTAAAATGTGTGGCTGAAATTGAACCACACAAATTAATTGATTGTATTAATAAACTTGTGGCTGAGGAGCTTGGACCCGCTAACCTGCGACTAAGGATTTTTGGCACATCAACTGGCGACCAGGAGTATAACCTGCGACCTTATTTTGTAACCTGTGACCAGTACATGTTTTGGTTTCTTTATTTACCAACCTGCGACTAAGTAAACAAAGTAGTACTTAGTCTGGTTTCTTTTACGTAATTTGATTCACAACCTGCGACCATATATTTGGTTGCTTGTTGTTTTTTTTGTTTTTCATTTCTTTTTCCTCCTTTCTTTTCTTTTCTTTTTCTTTTTCTTTTTCTTTTCTTTTTCTTTTTGTTTTCTTTTTGTTTTGTTTTGTTTTGTTTTCTTTCTTTTTTCTTTTTGTTTTTCTTTAAGTTTAAATTATAACTAAATTAATTTATAAACTAAACTTAAATATAACTTATATAAATAAATTAATTTAGATTTATAAAATAAACTTATTTAAATTTATAAAATAAATCATTTTAAGTTTATTAAATAAATAATATTAAAGTCCATTAAATAAATTTATTTAGTTTACCAATTAAACTTTGAACTAGGCCAATACCTCGAGCCGTTTAGCTACATACCCTGCACATCTCTTCTCGTAATTTAACAGATAAACATTCAATCCAAGTACGTTCCTCAACTTAACAATTCTTCTAAAAATAATACTCAGATTCCTTTCACAAGCTGTTGATGCCTAGTGCAACTGGTCTGGTTCACAGACAAATAACCCTGATTCAGGTCTTCGTATTATAACCTTGATTACATTGTTAAGCTTGCAACAACTTTATCGTTCGGACACTGACTGCCAATAAACAAATGTACTTTCACTGGAATCCTTTCTAGTACTTTAGACAACGTCTTCATTGCTACTACAATATTGAATACTTCATTCACTGTTCTTCACCGACGCTTGAACATATAAATGAACTCCTGTCAGTGAGTATAACTTCAAGACTACATATGTCTTCTTTAACCTCTGTCTATACCATGTATTCAATTCTTCAGATTTCTATGCTTCGAACACTGTCTATCTTCAATCAATGCCAATACACTAAAATCTTCTGGTAGCACTTATACACTGAATCTTCATCATTTCTGAAACCCTGAAAGTCTTTAACCTTTATTCTTTACCTGAGGCATGATCATATTTATGAGCTTCTTTCAGTGACCTGTAAACAGACTTCAAGCCTTCTTCTAATCTTCTGATTCTTTATATTTTCCTTGTCTTCATTTCTTCTGATTTCTTGTGTAGACATAGTATTATTAACCTGTCTCGTTCTAGTGTTGTTCTCGTGCTGAGTTATCACAGTAACTGTTCATATAGCTACGCAGTCTCACCAACAGACTCACAACACCTCAATTTACTAGAGTTATACAAGGATCATGCTATAATACTGAAACACATCAAACACAAATGCTTATTTGACCATGCAATGAATGAGGTCCCAAATGACTTATACAATAATACCCATGTTATAATAACCCCAATTTTTGGAAATTTTGGAGACCCTAATGAATAATAACTATTGCTGATTGCTGATTAATAAAAATTGTTAGACCACCCTATATAGGGGTTCTTTAATGGATATTCTAAGATCATATTAGCACTCCATAATGAAAATGATTGTATGTAAAGATCGTCATAATCCAAATTCGAACACTTTATTTTTTTCCCGAAAATCCACCAGATACCGAAAAGATTAAGTATAAGGTAACATAATTAAAAGGATTTTATTTAAGGATTATAGCAGAGGATCATTAAATGAATATAAGATATTAATAAAGGTTCAGGGAAGCCCAAGTAATAAGATCCCGGATATGATCCCTCAACCGATTAACAAGAACGCGAGTTAAGCGAACCGTAAAACAGATACGCGACCAAGAGACAGGCTTGTACAAGAATACAAGGTATTATGACATCATCAAACCACAAGACAAAGATATGTGGCAAATGGATGACATAAGGAAGATGACATAAGCATGACAAGTAGATTTGTTTTGTTGGTTAATTATTATCCAAACATTATTTACCATGATAAATTTTAATTAACCAAGCTAACAAAACCACCACAATTATTCAAAGTCAAGCAAGAAGTATTTCTCTCTCTCTTTCTTAATGAAGCTCTAGGCTTCTTTCTTAGCAAAAGGGAAGTCCAAGCTCCTCCACTTGCTAATTTACAAGTTAATTATCCTAGTTTCTCCTAGTTAAGTTACATACTTCCTAGGAATCTTAGCTTCAAAATCCTTTCCTAGCATTTCCTATAAATCATTCAAGAAGATGGTGAATAGTACTTTCTTGAAATTAATTTTTGTGCTCTTGATTTCTTTGAAAGATCAAGCTTGTAGGAGGTTAGATCAAGGCTCCTTAAGGCTTCCTAACAACTTATCACTCACCAAGGAAGGTAAAACCTCATACCCTAGCTTTACTTTTGAGTATTTAGGAGTGGTTTTGATTGATATAGTTTATGAGAAGCATGATTCTTGTTTGTTTAAAATTTGGTTGGATTTGTAGCGATTTTGGATTATGAATCTTGGTTTTTGGTTAATGAATCTTAAGAGATAGTTAGTAGTTCATGTTTGTGGTTGAATAAGTTGGAAAACCTTGAGGTTATGGACTGATGTGGTATGGTTTAGGTGAGGTTTTGTTGTATTGATGGTTATGAGTTGGTTGGTATTTATTTGGAGTGGTATAAACATTGGTAATCGCGTAAACATAGCTGTCGTAATGCCCGATTTACCTTAGACTATTTTTGTTCTTAACTTTAGGACCCGTGAACTCACTGTAAGATGCTGTCCTTTGCCATGTTTAGATAGTTCATGTTACGAGCTTCTTTTTGATATGTCGTTCGCCTAAATCCGAGTTAAAAACGACCATTTTAAGTATCAACATTTCGTGAGCGAACCCCAAAACCTCGAGTAACTTTGAGACCATAATTGTGACCCTTAAATGATTAATCGAAACACTAGAGAATTATGTCAACTGACTAAGGCAGCTAGTAAAGTTCCCGCGAAAGAGCCTCCTTAAAATTCCTAACGGTTAAATTATTAAAATTGGTGGAGCCGAGGGTATGCGAGCCATTAACGCAAATCGATAAGCGTATAGCAACCGTTAGGGTATGAGTGAGTTTTGACTAGTTTCTTAAGCGATCATGGTCTAATTCCAGATTATGTTGTTGTTCATAGGTTACCGGACCCACTCTAAGCTTAAGTCTATCCGGGAACACTCAGGCAAGTTTTCTACCCGTTACACTGTTGTTGTGATGTAATATATTGATGCATTATCTTGATATAAGTGCATGGTTATTATTATCAAAGTCTTGCGATATATTGGAGCATGTTGATATGATATATATATATATATGCATGCCTGTTTCGTAATCTTGATATTCTATTTTTAATTCAAATGTTGATAAACTACATAATACCTATTCTAGAGATAAGCAGTAGTTGCGTGTACCCTTAGTATAGGGGACCCAAAGGTGAACATTTTTCTAAACCGGGAATCGATGTTCCCGAGTATAATATATGTATATATATATAGTTTTTTATAACTATTAATCGAATAAGGTATATTCGATAGTTTTGACTAATAATCAAACTTATTTTCGATTATTCAAATAAAGATCGTACTTTCGTATAAGTATATCTTTTGTTATTTATTATTCGTTTCAAGTATGAGTTTTAAAACTTCTACTTCAATTATTTTTATAAATGATTATCCTTTATGGGAATATTATTTAAATAATAATATTCAGATATTTTCTATCATATCGGGACTGATTTATTTTATTAAATCATCATTACTCTAAACATTCTTTAAAATAATGATTTTAAAAGTTAGAACGGATCCCAAAACTCATTTTCAAATTTAAGATCTTTCCTTTCGAAGGGGATTTAAATACTCGCTCAAAACCTAAGGGATCCGGCTCCGTGGTGTATTTTTGGAGCAACGAAGTTGCTAACTTGATAAAAAAGTTTGATTACTTGCCCAATATTCAGGAAGTAAACCCAATCGAAATGCGTCGACATAAGCAACATGGGCTCAGTGGGAGTCCATCAAGGTGTAAGTGGCTGAGTGGTAGTCCATCTAAGCGTAAGTGGCTGAGTGGCAGTCCAGCATAAGGTCCTAATACGGCCAGGGTGATGACCAGTGGGGAATTCATCCATCTACTAGTAGAAAAGTTTACTTAATTGGTATCCTTTCCTGATCAACAAGATATCGGGTTTATGCCAACAATTTTCTTCCTTCCAAATTCATTGGGTATTATAACTCTGTCTATAATTTTCATAACAGAGGTTTCCAAGGAAAGTATGAGATGTATATAGGTATATATATATATCGGGACTTAATGAGGTATCTCGTAACTTCATCTCTTTTGAATGATATTTCAAAGATTGAATCTATTCAAATCTTATCTTGTAGTCTCATCTATGTGATGTACTTTTGAAACTGATTATAGCTTGAACGGTGGTAGTTCGAGTAGTATTCGGAAAAGATATAAGTATATTGGAGTATCTTGTAACTTCATCTTTTCAACTTATATCTAGTTAATAATTATCTTATGCACGACAAAGATTTTCAGAAAACGTTGAGATAAGGTTAGATATATGAAATCACCTTGCAACGATATTTTATACAGTTATAAACTGGAACTCTGTGTATATTATACATGTCAGAGGATGCCAAAGATTTTGATAAGTATATATGTATATATACTGTATTTTGCGACTTCGTCGCATTAGATATCAAACTTGGTTCATTTCTTCTTGACCAAGACATTCATGAGTACTATGAGAATGCTCATATATTGTTAATTATTATACATACTATTTCGGCGGGCTTGTTGCTCACCCTTGCTTTTTTCTTTCATCACACAATAACAGATAGACAAGATGAACAGGACCAAGCTCCCAATTCGCGAGGGCATAGGAAATGTTCTGCAGTTTCCTGTAGGCGTTGATGTCGCTGTAGCTGAGGTAGGAACTACCAATAGGCTAGGTTTCCAACTGTTGATGTACCAGACTTATGTATATTATGAATGGTAATAATGGCAAAGAATATGTAAATTTATTCAGAAACCCTTTTGAGGTGTAATGACTTATAATTATGGAATAAAATGACTTGTTTATTTTGGTATTCATCTCTGAGACTATAACTTGTGGTGTGTGTTTGTATTTAGTTGGTTGTTTATTTAGATTAAGTGTTGTTAAGGGAAATGGAACTCGTGACAACCCAGATCCCCGATGTGACGGCCTCAACCCCGGGGTCAGGAGTTGATGTCACTATACACCATCACCAAAAATATAAACAACAGAATTATTATTAAAATGTACTAACTTGACCCCAAACCAAGATCTGATCCAGGTTCAAGTATAATTCAGGTTCTCACTAATACAAACTCTTTATTCATCATCTAACACACACTAACTTTAATCAACAACTCCTCAGACCTCATGGCCTGATACAAACTACCTCAGAGGAGCCGGGTCCAGTAGGGGCGGGAACATGGGTCGATCTGACTGGTCTTCTAGGCATCTGCGAGATATACATAACAGTTTGCAAGGGTGAGCATAATCGCTCAGCAGTACCAAAATATGAATAACAGAATAAAACAATAATGTAACAATAATAGGAACAGAGCTGTAATCATGATATCAACATTTCATAATGAAAATCAGAGATAACTGGATATCACTAACTAGCATGCTTTGTTAAAACAACATAGTAGTGTGCTGTGTAATACCAGAGTCCAATTTTAGCATGCTAATTATTTTATAAAACCGCTGTATCAACTACTTATGCTCTTATGTAAATCAAAAATCCTAATCAGATACATAGCAGATATGTGAAGACAGCTGATCAGGCTATCAACACCAGACGGCTCTAATTGCCATCCCATTTACCTGTTCCAGAACTCAGAGACTAGCTAGGTCTCTGACCTGCTGTACTAATCGGTTTTATAGTGTGCACAACCGAATTAGCCTCTTACGCCACCTCAATAGGCCTACTCTGGCCCCAATGTATCCCATATCTGACCGTTTTATCCAGTTTTCAAAACATTTGTACCTATCTCATTTTCAAAATCATTTATTTAACCAGCACACATATAAAATCCATTTCGCAAATCATTTCATTCGAGATAGGTACCTTTCGAAGTTACTTTTCCCCTAAACCATTTGAAAACAGTGATTTATAACTACAGGGGATACGTAACTTAAAACATTTCTGTTCCTTTACAAGAATAAAACATTTAGCTATACATATGTACGGAACCATAAAAGAATGGTCAGGGGTACTTGCCTTGCAACGCTTTACAACACTCTAAGTAGCTTTCATGCTGACTTTGATCCTGGGACAACTCGACGGGGATCTACAATTACAGAATACTTTAATTAGTTATACCGACATGCTTGATATCCTCAGATTCTAACAACCCAATCCGATAATCCGACTCGTATTATTATTATACCCATAATCACGTAATCACATATCCCGAACATAAATAGGGGTAACGCGTCGAACATAATTATGTAGATTTACAATATATTTTTAGAAAATTTTGGCAGCATCTTATTTGTTTACAGGACTACCTGTCGATTGCAATCGACGTCAACAACCAACAAATCACAAGTCTCGATATACCACCAATTTCACAATCACGCGATTATTATATATAATTCCAATATATGATTTATTTTTATTTATTTATTAAGATTAGGACTCAGATAATGATCATCACGGTCCACCGTTGACTCACCGAAGTTCATCATCAACGGCGGTAAAATTTTACGGGTACCTGATTAATTTCGGGTTTCCATCGCAAATTCTACCAATTATTTTAAAAACCATTTCCAACACGAATAATTAATATCACGAATATTAATCAATAATTCCCTGCAATAAAAGGAATTTAAAAATTAAAATTTGCAATAATCCAATCCAACAAAACATAAACAGCCCACAAAACCCAAACCACCAGCCCAACAGTCAACACAACCGTAAGGCCCAACAACAAAAACCAAGGCCCGAATGCACAGGCCCAACAGAGAAACCACAGAGCAGCAACCGCAGCACACACGGCCACGCGCCGCCCACACACACACAGAGCACAACACACACAACACAACACATATGCACACATAGGGCACACACATGTATGTATATATATATGTATACCAACTGAGCAAAATTGAACCAAGCCAAACTGAAGAACAGCGGCGGCTCACCGGAAAAACAAGCCGGAAAGAAACAGTAAGAGGAACGAAGCCCAGGGAAGCAAAAAGGAAGAAGATGATAGCCGAGAAAAGAAAGAGCCGAGCAAAACCAGAAGTATTCGAGAGAGAACAGAGCGAATCGAGATACAGCCAAGAGAGTCAAAGAGAAGTGATGTTTACCCCCCCAAATTGATTACTCACTCTCCTGTAATAACCAACGCACGACACGTGTCCAACTTCGTTGGATACATGTCATTTTTCGTTTTAACTGACTGCAAACCCGACACGCTATTTTAATCTATTTTTAAGGGTACAATTCGTAAATAAGTATTAATCAGAACATCGCCAAAATAGGCTTAATATGATACAAATATCCCGAAGTTATTTAAATCATAAGTTTCGAAATTTTAAAATAATTTTTAAGATACGCTTTATACCTGCTTTTTAACAAATAACGAAACAACGCGCGGGTAAAACGATTCCCGGAAATTTCCAAAATAATTTTAAAATTCTTAGAATAATACGAACTTGATAAAATAAAATTTTCGTGACTTTTAAAGAATTTCTGAATTAAATATGAATTTTACAAATAAGTACACTCAAAAAATTATTTAAAAATAAATAATCAATGAAATATTGATTTCTCAATTTTATAAAGTCCTAAAAATAATTATTGAAATTATAAAATTAGAAAACCAATTTTAAAGACAATCCAAATATTTATGGAATTAAAACTACAATAAAATCACTATCACAAGTCAAATAAAATCATATAACTCATTAGTAAATCACACAATTCAATCCCACATAACAACAATCATAAATAGTTAAATAACAATCCATAACTGCTGCCAAAACCAATACACACATTTTATTTATTTACCTAAACCTTTATTACACTTCCAAATTTTAGGAATAAAATAAAAAAAAAATACACGAGTCGTTATATCCTTTCCCCCTTAAAAAGATTCCGTCCCCAGAATCTGACTCAGCTAAACAAATGAGGATATTTATCAAGCATGTCTGACTCTAATTCCCAAGTAGACTCTTCTACTCGAGGATTTCTCCACAAAACTTTTACTATAGGAATTGACTTATTCCTAAGGACTCGTTCCTTACGGTCTAGGATTTGCACCGGTTGTTCCACATAGGACAAATCTGGTTGAAGTTCAATCGATTCATATTCTATGACTTGATTCGAATTAGGGACATAGGGTTTCAACATAGATACGTGGAACACATTATGAATGTGCTGCCACTGCGGTGGTAACGCTATCTCATAAGCGACTTTTCCCACTCTCTTCAAAATCTCAAAGGGTCCTACAAATCTAGGGCAAAGTTTACCCTTCTGACCAAATCGTACTAACCCTTTCCAAGGTGACACCTTCAGTAACACTAGAGCTCCTATCTCGAAGTCCATATCTTTCCTATGTAAATCTGCATACTTTCTTTGTCTATCTTGGGCTGCTTCCAACCTTTTCCGAATCAACACTATGGCATCTCTGGTTTGCTGAACCAACTCAGGACCTAACACTTTCTTTTCTCCTACCTCATCCCAATACAACGGTGATCTACACTTACGCCCATACAAAGCTTCGTAAGGCGGCATCCCAATACTGGCATGATAACTGTTATTATACGAGAACTCAATCAAAGGTAGGTGCTCATCCTAATTACCTTTAAAATCCAGAACACAGACTCTCAACATATCCTCTATGGTCTGAATCATTCTTTCACTTTGACCATCCGTCTGGGGATGATAAGAGGTGCTCATATTCAATTTCGTTCCTAGGCACTCTTGGAATTTAGTCCAGAACCTAGAATTAAATCTCGGGTCTCGATCTGACACTATAGAAACATGCACTCCATGTTTGGTAACTATATCATCCAAGTACAACTTGACTAACTTTTCCAACGAATATCTTTCATTGATTGGAAGGAAATGCGCTGACTTAGTCAACCTATCAATGATTACCCAAATAGCATCATAGTTCGCTCTCGTCCTTGGCAATCCCACTACGAAATCCATAGCAATGTCTTCCCATTTCCATTGGGGAATCTCCAAAGGTTGTAACAATCCACTCGGTCGTTGATGCTCTGCTTTCACCGTTTGACACACATGACATCTACTTACCCAATTGGCAATATCCTTCTTCATTCCTGGCCACCAAAATTTTTTCTTCAGATCCTGGTACATCTTGGTACTACCAGGGTGGATAGAAAACCTAGAGTTATGTGCTTCCTGCAATACTTCGTTCTTCAACTCCGTTACATTAGGAATCCAAACTCTGGACGAAAATCTATATAAACCTTGACTATCTTTATTGAGTACACAATTCTTCTCCCGTCAAAGTATCCAACTCTTGTTCCATAACTCTTTCTTGACATCTTCTAATCTTTTCCATCAATGCCGGCTGGAAGGTAACTTCATACAATTTCTCTTGGCTCTCGCCAAATACTCGAATCTCAATTTCCATTCTTTCTAAGTCTTGTGCTAATTCCTCCGCAATCTTAACCATATTCAGTCTTTCTTTTCTACTCAAGGCATCAGCCACCACATTAGCTTTACCTAGGGTGATAGTTAATCGAACAATCGTAGTCGTTAATCAACTCCAACCACCTTCTCTGTCTCATGTTTAGATCTTTCCGCGTGAATATGTACTTCAGGCTCTTATGATCTGTGTAAATATCACATTTCTCTCCATACAAGTAGTGACGCCATAACTTTAAAGAAAATACTATAGCCGCCAATTCAAGGTCATGAACTGGATATTTCTGCTCGTGAGGCTTTAACTGTCTGGAGGCATAAACAATCACTTTGCCATGCTGCATTAACACACATCCCAATCCTTTCAAAGAAGCATCACTATAGATTACTAAATTTTCCGTCTCATCTGGCAATGCTAACACTGGAGCCGTCACTAGTCTTCGTTTTAACTCCTGGAAACTCTCTTCACACTTTTCCGTCCAAATGAACTTCTCATTCTTCCTGGTCAACTTAGTTAGTGGGGATGCAATCTTCGAGAAATCTTTCACAAACCTTCGATAATATCCTGCTAATCCAAGAAAACTTCTTATTTTCGTTGGTGTCTTCGGTTGCTCCCACTTTAATACGGCTTCGATCTTTATCGGGTCTACTTTGATACCTTCCTTACTCACCACATGTCCAAGAAACTATACTTCCGTCAGCCAAAACTCACACTTAGAAAACTTAGCATACAATTGCTTTTCTCTTAACTTTTGAAGGACAATCTGCAGATGCACTGCGTGATCTTCTGGATTCTTCGAATATATGAGGATGTCATCAATAAATACAATAACAAACTTATCCAAATACTCCTTGTATACCCTATTCATCAAATCCATGAAAGCCGTTGGCGCATTCGTCAATCCAAACGACATCATTAGAAACTCGTAATGGCCATACCTTGTTCTGAATGCAGTCTTGGGGATATCTTCAGGCTTTATCTTCAGTTGGTGGTAGCCAGATCTTAAGTCAATCTTTGAGAAGTAACATGCTCCCTTAAGCTGATCAAACAAATCATCGATTCGTGGTAAAGGATACTTATTCTTTATTGTCAACTTGTTCAGCTCTCTATAATCAATGCACAATCTCATGCTTCCATCCTTTTTCTTCACAAATAGCACTGGAGCACCCCACGGGGAAACACTGGGTCGAATAACTCCCTTATCCAATAATTCCTGAAATTGCTTAGCCAATTCTTTCATTTCCATCGGAGCCATCCTGTATGGAGCCTTAGAAACAGGTTCAGCTCCAGGTATCAAATCAATGGAAAACTCTATCTCACGATCAGGTGGCAATCCTGGTAATTCTTCTGGGAAAACATCAGGGAATTCTCTTACTATAGGGATCTCATCCAAAATAGGGATCGCTTTCTTCATATCCACCACATGAGCTAAGTACACCTCACATCCTTGCCGCATCAATCTTTTTATTTGCATCACTGAAAGGAACTTCCTATCTTGTCTCTGTCCTTGGTAGCTAATCCTTTTATTATCTGGGGTGTACATAACAACTCTCTTTTTCTTACAATCTATATTCGCCTTATGTAAAGATAACCAATCCATGCCTAAAATAACATCAAAGTCTCCCAACTCAAAGGGTATTAAGTCAACAGGGAACATGTACCCTGAAATCTCTAGGGAACAACTAGGACAAAATTGTTTTACAGGTACTTTATCTTTATTAGCCACTTCTATGGTCAGAGGTTCGTCTAGGTCTTCTAACATCAATTGCATTTTATTCACACAATTCACAGATATAAAAGATTTGGACGCTCCCGAATCAAACAATATGTTAACAGGTACGGAATTAAGAATAAGCGTACCTGCAACCACATCGGAGTCATGAACTGGAGATTTCTGGGTCATCTTAAAAGTCCTAGCTCTAGCTGTACTGGTTGCTGGTCCTTGGGACACACTCCTTCTGACATTACCTTGAGTCACTGACTTGCAATTCTCAGCTATGTGTCCCACTTTGCCGCAACTAAAACAAGTAACTCCTTGAATCTCAGACTTATACTCTGTGGAATAGTGACCTTTCTTTCCACACTTAAAACAATTAACATTCTCTCGGCACTGTCCACTGTGCTTTTTCCCACATGTCTTATAATCAGCCACTGGCTTACTCATCCTCGTCGGGGCAGAGTTAACTGAAGTTGTACCGGGTTTAGCTTGGGGAAAATTCTGCCTTTTAAACTTCTTATTCTTATTCTTGCCAAACCAATGCTGGAACTTCCGACTTGCTATTCCTGATTCTGACTTAGCGGGTCCACTTTCAAATTTCCTCTTCTTCTCACCCTGCTCTTTTGCAGCTAACTTCTGATCACTCTCTATCACTAGGGAAGCCTGGACTACCGAAGTATAAGTCTTAAGCTGTAAGGCTACAACTTCACTCCTTATTTCTGGCTTCAACCCTTGTTGAAACCGCTTCGCTCGTTGAGCTTCTGAACTCACATATTCCTGGTGCTATACGGGCCAACTCTGTAAACTTCGCTTCATATTCCGTGACACTCCTATCTCCTTGTTTCAGTTCCAAAAATTCCATCTCCATTTGATTCTGGAGACATTCCGAAAAGTATTTTTCCAAAACCAATTGTGTAAATCTGGCCCAGGAAACTGGACCTTCTCCTTCTAGGGCTCGCGTAGATTCCCACCAATAATTCGAATCATTTCTCAGAAAATAACTAGCATAATCAGTCTTTAAATCCTCACTCACCTTGGTGAGCGCAAACTCATTTTTCCATTTCCTTTAACCATATCCTGGCAGCAACATGATCTACCTCTCCTTTAAACTCCGGGGGCTTCACTGCTTGAAAAGACTTAAAACTAACACCTTGATTTGCCCCTCTCATCTCATGCTGCTGTTGGATTTGTAGTTGCTGCTGTTAGATTTGCTGTTGTTGTTGCTGTATGAGCTGCTGTTGTTGTTGTTGTTGTTGATGTTGCAATTGTTGTTGCTGCTGCTGGAATTGTTGTTGCTGTTGGGCCAGCTGTACAGTCTGGTGACGCAACAAGTTCATCAAGTCACTCATGGAAGGATCCCCAGCAGATCCGTTATTGGGCTGAGAATTTCTCTTTGGTGGCATCTCCTGAAACATAACAGTCATATATAAGAAAATGGATTGCTCCAGCAGCTTTTTTTTATGCATCAGGAGAGCGTTGCCACAAAGACAATATTCTCATCCCCAGTTTAATTGGATCCGTCCTGAGTGAATGATTATAATCTAAAAATGTTAGCAACAGAAACAACGCTAATAATAACAACAATAATAGCAACGCACAATATCTAAAAACTGAACAATAAGATAAAGAAGCTGAGATACAGTAACCAACAGAATCCAACTAGTACAACTGAAAATCCAACTGAAAAGAACCATCCGAATACACACCAAAATTGGCTGTCATAGCAGCCTCACTTACTACAAACTATCACAACATAATGTACATATACAAGATAGACAACTACAGAACTCCTAGAGATCAACTCTGAGCTCTGCATCCCTCTACTACAACTCTGTCTAGCCACTACCACTGCTACCAATGGAACCTAGCTCAAACACTAGCCAGTTCACTAGGTCCTGATACTGCACAGCTCTGAACTCTGAACTAATGAAACTGGTCAACAGATCTAACCCTCTCTACAGCCATCTGGGTCAATGCTCTCACACGGGCTCGCACCTCAGGTGAAGGGGCAAGGATGCCCTGGAAAGGTGCAACAGGTACCTGATCAAACTGAGCAGCAAACTCCGGACTCTGATCTCTGATAAAAGAAGTATTCACCGCCCTATGAACATGGTAAGGGATCGGTGAAGAAGTATCGCTAGGGGCCACAGGAGGTACTGGAGGTCTCATCATGAAAGAACTGGGACCGCAGCAGGGAGGGAAATCCCTGTCAGCAGATACAGACCTACGTACCCAACGGGGACGAGGACCAGATCCAGGCATGTCTCGAGGCACAAAGGAAGGGACTGGTGGAGGAGACATAGGGGTCTCCTCAGGTAATAGCATCAGGGGGTCTCTCGGAATCTGAGCTATCCGAATCAGATGGATTCTCCCGAGATGGAGAACACGAAATCGCAATAGGCCACTGTCAACATAATAAATATATAGGCAAGACACAACCAGGTCAAGGCAATTCTAATCAAACATTTAATAGATGTCAGGGTAATGCCGTCGGAACCCTCGACTGACTCTAAAGGTTTGCTCCTCTATATGAGTTGCTGCTCACACCTAAAGACTCACATTATCACCTACTCGACACAATCCCTAACCTGAATCAGGGACTTGAACCTGTAGCTCTGATACCAACTGTGACGGCCTCAACCCCGGGGTCAGGAGTTGACAGTCACTATACACCATCACCAAAAATATAAACAACAGAATTATTATTAAAATATACTAACTTGACCCCAAACCAAGATCTGATCCAGGTTCAAGTATAATTCAGGTTCTTACTAATACAAACTCTTTATTCAACATCTAACACACACTAACTTTATTCAGCAACTCCTCAGACCTCATGGCCTGATACAAACTACCTCAGAGGAGCCGGGTCCAGTAGGGGCAGGAACATGGGTCGGTCTGACTGGTCTTCTAGGCATCAGCGAGATATACATAACAGTTTGCAAGGGTGAGCACAATCGCTCAGCAGTACCAAAATATGAATAACAGAATAAAACAATAATGTAACAATAATAGGAACAGAGCTGTAATCATGATATCAACATTTCATAATGAAAATCAGAGATAACTGGATATCACTAACTAGCATGCTTTGTTAAAACAACATAGTAGTGTGCTGTGTAATACCAGAGTCCAATTTTAGCATGCTAATCATTTTATAAAACCGCTGTATCAACTACTTATGCTCTTATATAAATCACAAATCCCAATCAGATACATAACGGATATGTGAAGACAGCTGATCAGGCTATCAACTACCAGACGGCTCTAACTGCCATCCCATTTACCTGTTCCGGAACTCAGAGACCAGCTAGGCCTCTGCCTAGCTGGACTAATCGGTTTTATAGTGCGCACAACCGAATTAGCCTCTTACGCCACCTCAATAGGCCTACTCTGGCCCCAATGTATCACATATATGACCGTTTTATCCAGTTTTCAAAACACTTGTACCTATCTCATTTTCAAAATCATTTATTTAACCAGCACACATATAAAATCCATTTCGCAAATCATTTCATTCGAGATAGGTACCTTTCGAAGTTACTTTTCCCCTAAACCATTTGAAAACAGTGATTTATAACTACAGGGGATACGTAACTTAAAATGTTTTTGTTCCTTTACAAGAATAAAACATTTAGCTATTTATATGTACTGAACCATAAAAGAATGGTCAGGGGTACTTGCCTTGCAACGCTTTACAACACCCTAAGTAGCTTTCACGCTGACTTTGATTCTGGGACAACTCGACTGGGATCTACAATTACAGAATACTCTAATTAGTTATACCGACATGCTTGATATCCTCAGATTCTAACAACCCAATCCGATAATCCGACTCGTATTATTATACCCATAATCACGTAATCACTTATCCCGAACATAAATAGGGGTAATGCGTAGAACATAATTATGTATATTTACAATATATTTTTAGAAAATTTTGGCAATATCTTATTTGTTTAGAGGACTACCTGTCGATTGCAATCGACGTCAACAACCAACAAATCACAAGTCCCGATATACCACCAATTTCACAATCACGCGATTATTATATATAATTCCAATATACGATTTATTTTTATTTATTTATTAAGATTAGGACTCAGATAATGATCATCACGGTCCACCGTTGACTCACCGAGGTTCATCATCAACGGCGGTAAAATTTTACGGGTACCCGATTAATTTCGGGTTTCCATCGCAAATTCTACCAATTATTTTAAAAACCATTTCCAACATGAATAATTAATATCACGAATATTAATCAATAATTCCCTGCAATAAAAGTAATTTAAAAATTAAAATTTGCAATAATCCAATCCAACAAAATATAAACAACCAACAAAACCCAAACCGCCAGCCCAACAGTCAACACAACCGTAAGGCCCAACAACAAAAACCAAGGCCCGAATGCACAGGCCCAACAGAGAAACCACAGAGCAGCAACCGTAGCACACACGGCCACGCGCCGCCCACACACACACAGCACAACACACACAACACAACACATATGCACACACAGGGCACACACATGTATGTATATATATGTATACCAACTGAGCAAAATTGAACCAAGCCAAACTGAAGAACAGCGGCGGCTCACTGAAAAAACAAGACGGAAAGAAACAGTAAGAGGAATGAAGCCCAGGGAAGAAAAAAGGAAGAAGATGATAGCCGAGAAAAGAAAGAGCCGAGCAAAACCAGAAGTATTCGAGAGAGAACAGAGAGAATCGAGATACAACCAAGAGAGACAAAGAGAAGTGATGTTTACCCCCCCCCCCAAATTGATTACTCATTCTCCTGTAATAACCAATGCACGGCACGTGTCCAACTTCGTTGGATACATGTCATTTTATTTTCATTTTAACTGACTGCAAACCCGACACGCTGTTTTAATCTATTTTTAAGGGTACAATTCGTAAATAAGTATTAATCAGAACATCGCCAAAATAGGCTTAATATGATACAAATATCCCGAAGTTATTTAAATCATAAGTTTCGAAATTTTAAAACAATTTATAAGATACTCTTTATACCCGCTTTTTAACAAATAACGAAATAACGCGCGGGTAAAACGATTCCCGAAAATTTCCAAAATAATTTGAAAATTCTCAGAATAATACGAACTTGATAAAATAAAATTTTCGTGACTTTTAAAGAATTTCTGAATTAAATATGAATTTTACAAATAAGTACACTCATAAAATTATTTAAAAATAAATAATCAATGAAATATTGATTTCTCAATTTTATAAAGTCCTAAAAATAATTATTGAAATTATAAAATTAGAAAACCAATTTTAAAGACAATCCAAATATTTATGGAATTAAAACTACAATAAAATCACTATCACAAGTCAAATAAAATCATATAACTCATTAGTAAATCACACAATTCAATCCCACTATAACAACAATCATAAATAGTTAAATAACAATTCCATAACTGCTGCCAAAACCAATACACACATTTTATTTATTTACCTAAACCTTTATTACACTTCCAAATTTTAGGAATAAAATAAAATAAAATAAAAAATAAAAAAATACACGAGTCGTTATACCCGACCCCGGATTTGGGGGTGTTACAAAAATGGTATCAGAGCTAAATGTTATAAACCTCAGAGATGATGCGTCGTTAAAATGATAAGTTCACTAAGATAATAAGAACTCTTGCCAAGTTCATAGTCGGACTACCTAACGTAGTACTGACAGTTAAAACCCTTATGGGAACCCTTATAAATATCATGATAGTAACATAGAATGATGTAGCGGGGCACCGAACCCTGAGGTTGAGGAGCAACAGCGCGATGTTGTTTTATTACATATTGAAGATCAGATCGTGGATCCGATGGAGTACCCTCATGAGGGACCGGATGATGTTCATATTGAGGATGTAGCGGTTGAGGATGTTGTCCCAGAAGGGATTGTTGCTGAGGAGGATCCCATGGAGGATCCTGACAAGAATGAAGAAAGGACCACTGAGGAATTGATGACCATGGCCAGGGCGACTACCAGAGGTAGGATTGGCCGGTTACTACCGGAGGTTCGTTCAAGTTTGCAAAGATAGTGGCCCCTTTAACGCGGCTTACTCGTAAGACTGAGAAGTTCGAATGGACAGAGAAATGCGAGAACAGCTTTCAAGAACTGAAGCAAAGATTGGTGACGGCCCCTATATTGGCGTTACCGAATGGAAAAGGAGATTTTGTGATTTGTATTGACGCTTCACACAAGGAATTAGGGTCCGTTCTTATACAGCACGACAAGGTAATCGCGTAGGCGTCAAGACAATTAAGGGAATATAAAATTCGATATCCCACCCATGATCTTGGGCTGACGACAATAGTTTTTCCCTAAATATTGGAGGCACTACTTGTATGGAGAGATGTGCGAGATCTACACAAATCATAAGAGCTCATGTATATTTCCACACAGAAAAAGCTCAACATACGCTAGAGTAGGTGGTTAGAGCTAATCAAGGATTACGAGTATGAGATTCTTTATCATCCAGGAAAAGCCAATATGGTGGCTAATGCCCTTAGTAGAAAGGAGAGACTCAATATGATAATGTCTTCGGGAGAGTTGATAAAAGATTTTGAGAAAATGGAAATAGAAGTGAAGGTAATCGGAGCCGGTACCGAAAAGCTGTTGAGATTTGTAATGCAACCCGAATTACTGGAAAATATTGTATGGTGCCAAGAAAAAGTGATGAATGAAGGCAGAGAGCCAATGACTGGAGAAGAGATTAATACCGAGAAAGATGATGAGGGAATCATGAGGTATTCCGATCAGAATTTGGGTTCCAAATGTTCAAGAGCTTAAATATGATATTTTAGATGAAAGCCATAGTTTGAGGAATAAGATTTAGGGCAAACCCTGAGTTTGATAGTCAGGGAGGTCGCCATCAAGATAGAAGGAACCCATAACATAATGAAGTGGAAAATAAGGATTTTAACGTATAAGATAACCTCGATTATGGGAGAAGGATGAAACATTTCATACTGAGAAAACAGAAGTCGAGCAAGATAGGGAGAACCAGGACGGTACTCCTATGGGGCAATTCATGGACCTGCCTAAACAAAACTTATACTTTTACCCCCAACCACCACCTTGAGGAAATAATGCAGTGGGAAATTCTTTCATGACCTTTAAGTCGCTAAGCTCTCAGAGTTCCAAGAATCTGGTTGACCCAGTCGAGGCAAGAGCCTAGCTAAAGGAAATATAGGAATCATTTGAGATTCTAAATGATTAGTGAAGCGTAAAAGACTGTTTTTGTCACTTACCTTCCTAAGAGAGAGGCCACCCGCTGATGAAAGGCCAAGAAAGACATGGGGCCAGAGGTTATAATAAACCGATTAAAGTTCAGTCAATTGTTTTCGGGAAAGTACTTCTCAAGGTTATAGAGATAGTGTAAAAGCTTTAGAGCTAGAACAAAGACGGACGAGTATGATGAATTATGAATCTAAGTTGTAAAAGTTAGCAAGATTCGTCCTGAGGACACGAATCCCAGAATGACGTGATGTTTGAAGTCAATGATTAATGGGTTCATGAAATGATTGTAATAATAAAAAAAAGAAAAAAAAAGAAACTGAAGTGGAATGGAATATAAAGGAAATAGAGTTTGAGGAATGATAAGGGTGTTGGGTATGAGGAAAGCCTAAAGACTCGTAGTAATAGAAATAGAAAAGTGTGTGATCATCAGGATGAGGGTGATTCACCATGAGTTAAAGTTGATGGTTGAAGGCATAAATGATATATATATATATATATATATATATATATATTATCCCCTTTAAGTTTGAAGTATTCGAAGACACTTCGAGATAGATCGATGGGCTAATTAGAAAACACGGATGGACCGAGGAGATAGGAAAGCAAGAAATTAGGAAATTGGATGAAGGAAGTGACCTTCAAGAATATGAGGTGTATGTAACACCAGTGACTGGATACCCAAAAGGAGACACCAGGTACAAAAGATATCCCAACATTGAGATGACTATTAAGATAAATAACAGAGGTAAATGAGTAATTAGAACTAAAAATTTCACTTTGAACACAACCAATATCTTCCAGAACATCCCTGTTATCATTACCAAATCAGGAAAGAAAAGCGGATAACCATTGTTATCTTCTGGAGGCCATATGGATTGACCTCAGTTTGAATAATTGTGAAATTAGGTATAGAATATCGAGGTGGGAATGATTGAATAAGATTCCCTTATCAAGGATATATGACTTGATTTATCCATGGAAGGATGCAAGTACCTTTTTAAAGGTGGAATTAAGGGTAGAACCTCGATAACTTGAGATGAATCCTAGGGGAATGAATAAAGGTTGGCATTTCACCCTTAATAGGGACAATATGAGTTTCCACAGTATGAATCAGAAAGGAATTAGGGTAACAACAACCTTTAAGGATCAGTGGAGGAATTTTTAGAAGTATATAGATAATGGTTCTAGTATTAGTAAATGATATTTTAATATGCCCTGTATCTAGGGAATACAGGAGGAACGATTCAAGGATAACCTTAGAGGTCTTACAAGGAGAAAGGTAATATTCAAAGTTCTGAAGAATAGAAATTTTGATAAAGGAAATATTACGTAATTATAATAATGCCAGGTGGGCATGTGTTGAACCATAAGAAAATATAGATCGACCCAATAAAGGTTGAGATTGGTGAAAACAAGAAACGCCCAAGATAAGAGACGTCCTAAGTATGATCGAGAGTTAGTCGTGATAATGTCAACCTCTAAAGACCGAGGCAATAACTTATGGACAAATGGTGATATTTTTTTCTCACCAAAGCTTAAGGAAGAACATTTTCACACAAGCAGTGATCGGAAATAAGGTAGAAAATTTAGTTGTAGATCGTTCAGAAGACATTGATTATAAGGAACTATTACTATCAGGAAAGGCCAATGAGGTGGCCGACACTCTAAGTGTAAGAGAGCAATTATAGGCGCTCGTGCCAGAGAAATACAGTGATGATGGTTAAAGCCGTGAAGGTTGTATTATGGTTTGAAAGATTGACATACCTTCTGATGATTGTGCGATACTCAACCGTAATAGTAGTTTGGTAAAGATTTAATTCATGTAATCGTCGTGAGCGGGCAATCTATCTTAGAAGGTCCTATCTTGAGATAAGCCTGGACCATGTTATGAAAGGACTAAATGAACCTTTGAGCTTCATGTCTCCTAATAAAGACATATGGTTAATAATGGTATTAACCTACTATCATTGCTTTCATTGAAACTCTTCTGCAATTTTATCTGCTTCATGTCATGTATATACGTCCGGATTATGAGTGTTCTTTATGAATCATGAATGGTGATTATGTTACCTCCTTAGAAGAATTTGATACGGCAGGTATGGACTTCGTATGGTTAGCTATTCAGATTCCAAGGGAAACGAATAACTACTGTAGGTCCGCGGTGGACTATAGTAATGCAATAATGATTCTGCGAGTAATGAGCCGATTATAATCGTGACTGTTGTATTATAATGGATGTTAAGGTTGAGTACCACTAATCGGGTCGTGGTGATGTATAAGTTATCATTGATAGACTAACTAATGGATTATTTACATATTGTATATTTATTCCTTCTTATGAATAGAGAGTCGTATTACTATATGAGGAAGGTTGCAGTGCAAGCATAGAATTCTAGTAACAATGATGTCTAGAATGAAACCCCTTATTCAAGTTTCGAAGTTGAGGGTGAAAGAGATATGTCCTAAGTCCAATCATGTATGAGGATTTAGGAATAACTTTTATGTAATTCTGTTTTGATTTCATTGATATTAATAAAAGACTTGTTTTGTTTTTATTGTGGGCTCTATCTATTTAAATGTTTAAATAAGATATACCACAGTTTAGAGTAAAGCTTTTTATGGATTGTGATGAGATCATAATAATGAGACCTAAAAGATGATAACTCTAAACTTAAATAGTTCCTGGTCGTAGGATTACTAACTGGTAATTAATAATCCGCAAAGATCGGTACCTACTATGCTTGCTTCATTATGAAGGATGTCTGTTCTCATTAGACATTTGTGTGGTGACACTATAGCTAGTATGTAGGTGCCTTATTATAGAATAAGTTCACTGAACATGACTCACACAGCTGAACAACTGATGGAGTTCACTCACGTGTCAGCAGTTGTTCACATAGTGATAGTTGTACAAGTATCCTTAGACTTGAGGTCATCATAGTCATCTTATGTACACTGAACTATGCTTTGGTTTAGTTTTAGTCTCAAGGGACAATTATAAGGGCTCTAATGGGTATAGGAATTTGTACACGAAGATAATGTATGATCAATAAAGGATCTACCCCTTCCAGTGTAGGAAGAGAATGTTCAATGTTGATCCACTTATGTTAGTTCAGGAATCTCTGGCCAGAGTGAATAAAATTAGAAAGGAGTTTCTAATTTACATTAAATAGAACTAAGCATAGTGAATGGGAAAGCAAGTGATTAAATAAGATAGGCTTGACACAAGTTTCCATGCCTTGTATTTAATCGTGACATTACAGGGTAGAAGGAATTAATTGTACGGTAACTACTCACTGAATAGGTTCTTGGTATTCTAAGCAATGAATTCGTATTATCCGGATAGTCGCGATATGCTGAGAAGTATCCCGCACGATGTAGAATAAATATGATTAATTTATTAATTAATCATATTTAATGAATTAGAGAATTTATATAAATAATGATAAAATAGTTTTATTATTATTTATTTCTACTACCGGCTTAATATTGAACCTACAGGGTCACACCATAAAAGAGAATGATTTAATGGTGGAGTAATTAATTAATAGTGGCTGGTAATTATTTATTTATGAAATAAATAATTAATTAGAAGATTTAATAATTGATTAAATGAGATTTAATTAATTCTTAATATTATTAATTAAGAATTTAATTTTGAAAATTAAATCAAGTGAGAGAATTATTTTTCTAAAGTGTTTAGAAAATGGATTAATGATTAAAAGATGTTTTAATTATTAGTTAATTGGTTAATAAGAATAATCAATTAAAGGGTTAATAATAATAATATTTTATGGAAAATTTTCAGCTAAAAATTTTACCTATAAATATACTATTATAAACCCTATCTGCCTCAACCCAAAATAATTAACCCTAATTCTAAAGTAGAACAAGAGGAAGGCAACTAATTCTCTCAACCTCTTCCTCCTCCATCACATTGTACTCTTGGTGGATACCGGTGGAGTGCTTCACACTTGAGGAGCAGCTGCTAGGGATTTCCGTTCATCGTTCTTGGATCGCTATTAAAGACCTCCATCTTTCCATTAACGTAAAGCTTCTTAAGGTAAACATACTAAACTACGAATTAAATATTATTTTTCGCATGGATCCTGCGGAGGGTTTCGGTTTTTTTTAAGATTTAAATTTATGTTTTCATTGCGTTTATGTGCTAAAAACCCTTCAATGGCATCAGAGCTACTTTCCAAAAGTTTTTAATTCATTTATGTGTTTAACTTTTTTCGATATATGAGCATGTACGTGATTCGCCATGATTTGATGTTGATATAATATGCTTATATATGTATGGTTTTGAATATATGATATTCATGTGAATTGTATAATTATAAGATGATTATGTAATCTGTATATATACTGATATATATATGATTTATGTTTGTTCTAATTATGAGAATCATATCAGATACGGATTCTGAATTGGCTGCTGCAGATTTGCTGAAATCTGGGTATGGTGTCCGATTTACGCAAACGAATACCCTATTCTATAGGTAAACGAGCGTCTGAACAAACCTGATAGCTAAAGCTATCAACGACTCGTCTGTAAGGCGTTTGACGTCATTTACTGCCCATAAACAGTGATTCTTGTTTTTCTGATTTTTCTGATTTTGTCATATTTTCTTTTTATGATTAGATCATGGATAATATGATATGTTAAGATCAGATTATGTGTTTTAACATGCTTTTATGTGTTGTATGAGCATGGTGGATGGTTATGGCCTTTCGACCTTAGTGTAATGGTTTTGGTTTTGGTTTTAAATACGACTTGCATGTCGTCAATCTTTGTAATCATAAATCTCGAATGTAACTCGAGTTATTCTTGTAAGTTCATTAGATTAGTTTTACTTTTAATCATGTAATGTAATTGAAGACTCAAGAAGACTATCCAATGGAGGTGATACAAATAAGAAGACGAGGCATACAAGAAGTCTAAACAAAGAAGAAGACTTATGTAATAAGTAGTTGTATTTATTTCCATCACTATATTAGATTGACCTTGATCTTTATCATGAGCTTGATAAAGATCACATAGGATGGGGCCATAACCAAACACATTTACTTTATTTCACTTTACATTTACTTGTTTATTTAATTTTATATATGAGATATATGCCTATGTTTACCATGCGATGATAGATTTAGGTGAACTTAAATCAATATAAGGCGTGCTCTAGAAAATCTAGAATAGGAATCGTTTCTTGCCTTACCAATAAATATTATGAATACGATCATGAGATTCTTGTGTTTATGAAACACATAATTAAATATGAATTTTCAATATTGAGAGAAAGGATGATTCTGTCAAAAGCAGATTTCTATCTGTAAGAAAGGGGTATTAGGTGACGCCTCTTGACAATGCTCCCCCCGATCTGGGAATTATCTGATTATCGATTATTGACTTGAAATATTTAATTTAAAAGGAAGAATCTCTTTATAATATGATTATGATTGTAACATAATATAATCCCTCTAAAACTAAATAATATCAAGTAGTAATTGGTCAATGACACAACGGGCTTGTGTCGGTCATAGCCTTCCAACATGGTAGAAAGTGGTTCTTATTTTTAAATCATTGTCGTTTCGTGCTAAGCCGAGGGCTTTGATTTCGAAATAAGAAATACTTGTCTATTACATAAAGATGTGTACATTGAATTAGAATCTAAAGGTCGTTACGTGCTACAGCCGTGGGCCGTTAGAGACTGATTCAATTGTACGAAATGTTTGGTTTGACTTGGCTTAGAATATTGAGTTTGTCATGCCACAGCCATGACTCAATTATTCAAGAGGCTGAACTTATATTAGGGAATAACATAAGATGTAATTGACAAGAGTTGTCTGTCTATTGAACATCACATGACGTTTCGTGCCACAACCGAGGTTGTGTGATGGAATGTAGGATCCCTATTCCCACTAGCATTATGAATGCTTAATTTTCACTTAGGAGGTTGAAAAAATTAGATAAACTAGTGGGAGACACTTACGAATAAAGACCCGATTCATATAGTGTTTTGAAATGAAACTGAATATTTGCTAAGTGTTATTATGTGTTTATCATTTACAGATTTACTATATTCGTCATGTCTTCTGCACTATCACTCCGGAGCATACTAGATGCTCACAAGTTGACTGGTCCTAATTTAGCTGTTTGTTTTCACTGTAACAAGTTGGGGCACTGGAAGAGGAACTGCAAGGTTTACCTTGCAGAATTGAAGAAGAAGAAGGGTAGTAAGACTACCGCTTCTGATTCAGGCATGTTCATGATCGAAGTTAATATGTCACTAGATCAAATTTCTACTTTGGTATTAGATACCGCTTGTGATTCTCATATTTGCAATTCGTTGCAAGGACTAAAGGGAAGTAGGACTCTTGAAAAAGATGAGGTGATTCTACGTATGGGCAATGGAGCAAGGGTTGCGGCCATATATGTAGGATCATTTAGTTTACATATGCCTACGGGCAAGACTATTATTTTGAATAATTTTTATTACGTTCCCTCTATTGTGAGGAATATTATTTCTATTCCTATGTTGGATGTGGATGGTTTTTCATTTATTATTAAGAATAATGAATGTTCTATCCTTAGAGATAATGTTCTTTTTGGACGTGGCATTTTAAATAATGGTCTATATTTATGTGACGTAGAGCATGATTTACTTCAGATTGAACAAACTAATAAAAGAAAACGAGATGAAGAAAATCTGACCTATTTATGGCACTGTAGGCTAGGTCATATTAGTGAAAATAGACTGCGGACATTGCATAAGGAAGGGTTACTTGACCCCTTTGATTTTGAATCATATCCTACATACGAGTCTTGTCTATTGGGTAAAATGACCAAATCTCCATTTAGTGGACATGGAGAGAGGGCTGCAGATTTACTAGGATTGGTACACACAGATGTATGTGGATCAATGTCTACGCAAGCCATGGGTGGATTTTCGTACTTCATTACTTTCATAGATGATAGATCTAGATTCGGATATGTGTATTTGATGAAATACAAGTCTGAAGCCTTTGAAAAGTTCAAAGAATATAAACATTAAGTGGAGAAACAAACCAAACACAGTATTATAACTCTTTAATCAGATCGAGGTGGTGAATACTTGAATGGAGAGTTTCTAGATTATCTCAAAGAAAATGGTATAGTCTCCCAGTGGACTCCTCCATATACTCCACAGTTAAATGGGGTATCTGAAAGGAGAAATCGAACTTTGTTAGATATGGTTCGGTCCATGATGAGCTATGCGAATCTTCCAGTATTCCTATGGGGTTATGCATTGGAAACCTCAGCATATTTACTGAATAAGGTGCCTTCCAAATTTGTTCCTCAAACACCATATGAGATATAGAAAGAAAGGAAACCGAGTCTTAAACACGTTAATATTTGGGGATGTCCAACTTATGTCAAGAAAATTGACCCAGATAAGCTGGAATCTCGATCCGTAAAATGTAATTTTGTGGGATATCCTAAAGAGACTTTGGGGTATTACTTTTACACCGATCATCGGGTGTTTGTCTCCAGACATGCTACCTTCTTGGAAAAGGAGTTTATCCTTGAAGGAAACAGTGGGAGCAAAATTAAACTTGATGAAGTTCAAGAAGCACAAACTACTACGGATCAAGTGGAAACACCTGTTCAGACTGAACAACCTTCTGTGGAACAACCCATTCGTAGGACAGGGAGAGTGTCTCGCCAACCTGAGAGGTATTATGGCCTTGTCATTAAGAATGACAATGAGTTGTCAATCATTGATGATGACGACCCTGTGACCTATAATGAGGCTATGAGTAGTGTTGACTCAGAGAATGGCATAGTGCCATGAAATCCGAAATGGAATCTATGTATACCAACCAAGTATGGACTCTGGTTGAGGCGCTTGAAGGTGTTAAGACTATTGGGTGCAAGTGGGTATACAAAAGAAAGACTGGAGCAGATGGCCAGGTGGAGACCTATAAGGCCAGGCTCGTGGCAAAAGAATTCAAACAAAGGCAAGGGATTGACTTTGATGAAACTTTTTCACCTGTAGCCCTGTTAAAATCAATTCGGATTTTGCTTGCGATTGCTGCTTACTATGACTATGAGATCTGGAAAATGGATGTGAAAACGGCCTTCCTCAATGGGGAACTTGAGGAGGAAGTGTATATGACACAGCCAGAGGGTTTTCTTTCCAAGGGAAATGAATACCTAGTGTGTAAGCTGTTGCGAACCATATATGGTTTAAGGCAAGCTTCTCGTAGATGGAACATCCATTTTGATGAGACAATCAAAGAGTTTGGTTTTATCAAAAACATAGATGAACCATGTGTCTACAAGAAGGTTAGTGGAAGCGCGGTAACATTTCTTGTATTGTATGTGGATGACATACTTCTTATAGGAAATGATATACCGATGCTACAATCAGTCAAAGTATGGCTATCAAAGAACTTCACCATGAAGGACTTGGGAGAAGCATCCTACATTCTCGGTATGAAGATCTATAGAGGTAGATCTAGAAGAATGATAGGTCTTACCCAGGGTACATACATCCAGAAAGTGCTTAAAAGGTTTAGCATGGAAAACTCCAAAAGAGGTCTCATACCGATGAGCCATGGAGTGTCCCTTTTCGAAAAATGTCTCCTAAGATACCTGAGGAAAGAGAGCGTATGAGTAAGATTCCTTATGCTTCAGCAATAGGATCTATCATGTACGCGATGTTGTGTACAAGGCCTGATGTTGCTTATTCAATTAGTGTGATGAGCAGATATCAGTCCAATCTAGGTGAAGACCACTGAAAAGCAGTGAAAAACATCTTTAAGTACTTGTGAAGGACTCATGACATTTTTCTTATTTTTGGTGGTGAATCTGAGTTGAAAATAGAGGAGATGTCAACGTCGAGAGAGTTGACACACATAACAACGTAGCAGACCCATTCACAAAGCCACTTTCTCAGAGCCACTTTGATCGTCATAAAGACAAGATGGGTATTAGATACTAGAGTGATTGGCTTTAGTACAAGTGGGAGATTGAAAGAGTTATGTCCTAAGTACAATCATGTATGAGGATTTAAGAATAACTTTTATGTAATCTATTTTGATTTCATTGATATTAATAAAAGACTTGTTTTGTTTTTATTGCGGGCTCTATCTATTTAAATGTTTAAATAAGATATACCACAGTTTAGAGTAAAGCTTTTTATGGATTGTGATGAGATCATAATAATGAGACCTAAAAGATGATAACTCTAAACTTAAATAGTTCCTGGTCGTAGGATTACTAACTGGTAATTAATAATCCGCAAAGATCGGTACATACTATGCTTGCTTCATTATGAAGGATGTCTGTTCTCATAGACATTTGTGTGGTGACACTATAGCTAGTATGTAGGTTCTTATTATAGAATAAGTTCACTGAACATGACTCACACAGCTGAACAACTGATGGAGTTCACTCACGTGTCAGCAGTTGTTCACATACTGATAGTTGTACAAGTATCCTTAGACTTGAGGTCATCATAGTCATCTTGTGTACACTGAACTATGCTTTGGTTTAGTTCTTAGTCTCAAGGGACAATTATAAGGGCTCTACTGGGTATAGGAATTTGTACACGAAGATAATGTATGATCAATAAAGGATCTACCCCTTCCAGTGTAGGAAGAGAATGTTCAATGCTGATCCACTTATGTTAGTTCAGGAATCTCTGGCCAGAGTGAATCAAATTAGAAAGGAGTTTCTAATTTATATTAAATAGAACTAAGCATAGTGAATGGGAAAGCAAGTGATTAAATAAGATAGGCTTGACACAAGTTCCATGCCTTATATTTAATCGTGACATTGCAGGGTAGAAGGAATTAATTGTACGGTAACTACTCACTGAATAGGTTCTTGGTATTCTAAGCAATGAATTCGTATTATCCGGATAGTCGCGATATGCTGAGAAGTATCCCTCACGATGTAGAATAAATATGATTAATTTATTAATTAATTATATTTAATGAATTAGAGAATTTATATAAATAATGATAAAATAGTTTTATTATTATTTATTTCTACTACCGGCTTAATATTGAACCTACAGGGTCACACCATAAAAGAGAATGATTTAATGGTGGAGGAATTAATTAATAATGGCTGGTAATTATTTATTTGTGAAATAAATAATTAATTAGAAGATTTAATAATTGATTAAATGAGATTTAATTAATTCTTAATATTATTAATTAAGAATTTAATTTTGGAAATTAAATCAAGTGAGAGAATTATTTTTCTAAAGTGTTTCGAAAGGGATTAATGATTAAAAGGTGTTTTAACTATTAGTTAATTGGTTAATAATAATAATCAATTAAAGGGTTAATAATAATAATATTCTATGGAAAATTTTCAGCTGAAAGTTTTGCCTATAAATATACTATTATAAACCCTATTTGCCTCAACCCAAAATAATTTACCCTAATTCTAAAGTAGAATAAGTGGGAGGCAACTAATTCTCTCAACCTCTTCCTCCTCCATCACATTGTACTCTTGGTGGATACTGGTGGAGTGCTTCACACTTGAGGAGCAGCTGCTAGGGATTTCCGTTCATCGTTCTTGGATCGCTATTAAAGACCTCCATCTTTCCATTAATGTAAAGCTTCTTAAGGTAAACATACTAAACTACGAATTAAATATTATTTTTCGCATGGATCCTGCGGAGGGTTTCGTTTTTTTTTTAAGATTTAAATTTAAGTTTTCGTTGTGTTTATGTGCTAAAAACCCTTCAGAGGGAGTTTCAAAGGTGATTGTTTATGAGCTCGAGCGAGAGAATGGGTCCATAGGACGATGGACGGAATAGTAAATATTCAGGAATATGAATTGCGATGCTATAATACTTGATGATGAGATATATACATATGTATGTTTTGTTCTCCTGTGATAAACCTCTATAGTTCAGAGGTAAAATCCAAGCCAGATGTTTTGTGGCAATATTTTTGTATGATTCTCTTAAATTATTTCTTTTCTCTTCTTTTCATTTTCGTGTAAACTGAGAAGAACAACCCTTCCAGAAGGGGGGGTATTGCCGAATGACTATCTATCTGTGTGATAGAAGCCTAGTGGGATACCACATGTTTTTTAATTGCTTGTCAAGTACTAAAGGCTGGCCACCTTCTGTACTAACTATGCGATATAACAAGTGTTCATGATCATAGTGATCTCTCAATAAATTTTTTTACTTCTATATGATGGACCAAGCTTTTGAAGATAGAAGCAGTTAGAAATGAAGTAGTATCAGTACGGTGGTATTCCGATTCTAACACGTTCGTGATACTAAGGTTGACGCGTTTATTAAAGGGTTATAGAATGCTAATGAGCAAAAGTGTAACCAGTATAATATTAGGTACGAAAGATAGTAACGATTACGAACGGGAAAAGAGTGGGTATTGAGAAGCAAAACCTATAGCGCAAGAAGCTATGATGAGAGTCTGTATGATAGACTTGAAAGAATTTTAATGATCACTTAGCACGTGTCAAGTTTTCTTATGACGATGGATGATATGACAGTGTCGGAATGTCGCCTTACGAGGCCCTATACAGAAAGAGATGTCGATCTCCCTTGTATCAGAATGAAGTTGGAGAGCGCAAGATGCTCAGGTCCAAAGTAGTCCAATTAACCAAGGACATGGTAGATCTAATCCGAGGACGACTGGTAGTAGCCCAAGATGGACATAAGAAATATGCTGATTTGACACGAAAGGACAAAGAGTATGAAGTAGGGGACCTAGTGTTGTGAAAGGTATCCCCTTGGAAAGCCTTGGAAAGGATTGATGAGGTTCGGAAAGAAAGGTAAGCTAAGTCCACGATTTGTTGGACCCTTGGATATATTAAGATGTATTGGGAAGTTATTAAATGAAGTAGCCCTACACCCGAACCTGCAGCAAGTTCATAACATGTTCCACGTATCAATATTAAGGAAGTATAATCCGAATGTCAGGCATATAGGGGAATACAAGCGCATAGACATGCAACCAGACTTAATCCATGTGGAGCGGCCAGTGAGGATGATGGATCAAAAAGGGACAAGTACTTCGGAACAAGGTTACCAAGCTAGTCGGGGTTTTGTGGTAGAACCATAACGTGAAAGAATTAACTTGGGAACTGGAAAGTGCAAGGCTAAAAAGGTAGACTGTAATAACCCCAATTGTTTTCTATCTTACTCCGGGACAGAATCCTTTTAAGGAGGGGAGACTGTAATAACCCCAATTTTTGTAAATTTTGGAGACCCTGATGAATAGTAACTTTTGCTGATATTGTTGATTAATAAAAATTGTTAGACCACCCTATGTAGGGGTTCTTTAATGGATACTCTGAGATCATACTAGCACTCCATAATGAAAATGAGTGTATGTAGAGATCGTCAGAATCCAAATTCGAACACTTTGATTTTTCCTGAAAATCCACCAGATACCGAAAGGATTAAGTATAAGGTAACATAATTAAAAGGATTTTATTTAAGGATTATAGCAGAGGATCATTAAAGGAATATAAGATATTAATAAAGGTTCAGGGAAGCCCAAGTAATAAGATCCCGGATATGATCCCTCAACCGATTAACAAGAACGAGAGTTAAGCGAACCATAAAACAGATACACGACCAAGAGACAAGCTTGTACAAGAATCCAAGGTATTATGACATCATCAAACCACAAGACAAAGACATGTAGCAAATGGATGACATAAGGAAGATGACATAAGCATGACAAGTAGATTTGTTTTGTTGGTTGATTATTAGCGAAACATTATTTACCATAGTAAATTTTAATTAACCAAGCTAACAAAACCACCACAAATATGTAAAGTCAAGCAAGAAGCATTTCTCTCTCTTTTTCTTCATGAAGCTCTCGGCTTCTTTCTTAGCAAAAGGGAAGTCCAAGCTCCTCCACTTGCTAATTTACAAGGTAATTATCCTAGTTTATCCTAGTTAAGTTATATACTTCCTAGGAATCTTAGCTTCAAAATCCTTTCCTAGCATTTCCTATAAATCATTCAAGAAGATGGTGAATAGTACTTTCTTGAAATTAATTTTTGTGTTCTTGATTTCTTTGAAAGATCAAGCTTGTAGGAGGTTAGATCAAGGCTCCTTAAGGCTTCCTAGCAACTTATCACTCACCAAGGAAGGTGAACCTCATACCCTAGCTTTACTTTTGAGTATTTAGGAGTGGTTTTGATTGATATAGTTTATGAGAAGCATGATTCTTGTTTGTTTAAAGTTTGGTTGGATTTGTAGCGATTTTGGGTTATGAATCTTGGTTTTTGGTTAATGAATCTTAAGAGATAGTTAGTAGTTCATGTTTGTGGTTGAATAAGTTGGAAAACCTTGAGGTTATGGACTGATGTGGTATGGTTTAGGTGATGTTTTGTTGTATTGATGGTTATGAGTTGGTTGGTGGGTATTTGGAGTGGTATAAACATTGGTAATCGCGTAAATATAGCCGTCGTAATGCCCGATTTACCTTAGACTATTTTTGTTCTTAACTTTAGGACCCGTGAACTCACTGTAAGATGCTGAGCTTTGCCATTTTTAGATAGTTCATGTTACGAGCTTCGTTTTGATATGTCGTTCGCCTAAATCCGAGTTACGAGCGATGAGAAACGACCATTTTAAGTAACGGCGTTTCGCGAGCGAACCCCAAAACCTCGAGCAACTTTGAGACCATAATTGAGACCCTTAAATGATTAATCGAAACACAAGAGAATTATGTCAAGTGAATAACACAGCTAGTAAAGTTCTCGTGAAAGAGTCGCCTTAAAATTCGTAACAATTAATTTATTAAAATTGGTGGAGCCGAGGGTATGCGAGCGATTAACGCAAATCGATAAGCGTATAAGCGACAGTTAGGGTATGAGTGAGTTTTGAATAGTTTCTTAAGCGACCGTGGTCTAATTCCGGATTATGTTGTTGTTCATAGGTTACCGGACCCACTCTAAGCTTAAGTCTATCCGGAAAACACTCAGGCAAGTTTTCTACCCATTACACTGTTGTTGTGATGTAATATATTGATGGATTATCTTGATATAAGTGCATGGTTATTATTATCAAAGTCCTGCGATATATTGGAGCATGTTGATATGATATATATATATATATGCATGCCTGTTTCGTAATCTTGATATTCTATTTTTAATTCAAATGCTGATAAACTACATAATACCTATGCTAGATATAAGCAGTAGTTGCGTATACCCTTAGTATAGGGGACCCAAAGGTGAACATTTTTCTAAACCAGGAATCGATGTTCCCGAGTATAATATATGTATATATATATATAGTTTTCTATAGCTATTAATCGAATAAGGTATATTCGATAGTTTTGACTAATAATCAAACTTAATTTCGATTATTCAAATAAAGATCGTACTTTCGTATAAGTATATCTTTTGTTATTTA
This sequence comes from Apium graveolens, assembly GCF_009905375.1. Lineage (NCBI taxonomy): Eukaryota > Viridiplantae > Streptophyta > Magnoliopsida > Apiales > Apiaceae > Apium > Apium graveolens. The sequence goes on along the minus strand of NW_027418797.1, from coordinate 49,848 downwards.
TTATTCGTTTCAAGTATGAGTCTTAAAACTTCTACTTCAATTATTTTTATAAAGATTATCCTTTATGGGAATATTATTTAAATAATAATATTCAGATATTTTCTATCATATCAGGACTGATTTATTTTATTAAATCATCATTACTCTAAACATTCTTTAAAATGTTTTCGAGTCTTCAAAATGATTTTAAAAGTTAGAGCGGATCCCAAAACTCATTTTCAAATTTAAGATCTTCCTTTCGAAGGGGATTTAAATACTCGCTCAAAATGTAAGGGATCCGGCTCCGTGGTGTATTTTTGGAGCAACGAAGTTGCTAACTTGATAAAAGAGTTTGATTACTTGCCAAACATTCGGGAAGTAAGGCCCATCGAAATGCGTCGGCATAAGCAACATGGGCTCAATGGGAGTCCATCAAGGTGTAAGTGGTTGAGTGGCAGTCCATCTAAGCGTAAGTGGCTATGTGGCAGTCCAATATAAGGTCCTAATGCGGCCAGGGTGATGAACAGTGGGGAATTCATCCATCTACTAGTAGAAAAGGTTACTTAATTGGTATCCTTTCCTGATCAGCAAGATATCGGGTTTATGCCAAAGTTTTTCTTCTTTCCAAATTCATTGGGTATTATAACTCTATCTATACTTTTCATAACAGAGGTTTCCAAGGAAAGAATGAGATATATATATAGGTGTATATATATATCGGGACTTAATGAGGTATCTCGTAACTTCATTTCTTTTGAATGATATTTCAAAGATTGAATCTATTCAAATCTTATCTTGTAGTCTCATCTATGTGATGTACTTTTGAAACTGATTATAGCTTGAACGGTGGTAGTTCGAGTAGTATTCGGAAAAGATATAAGTATATTGGAGTATCTTGTAACTTCATCTTTTCAACTTATATCTAGTTAATGATTATCTTATGCACGACAAAGATTTTCAGAAAATGTTGAGACAAGGTTAGATATATGAGATCACCTTGCAACGATATTTTATACAGTTATAAACTGGAACTCTGTGTATATTATACATGTCAGAGGATGTCAAAGATTTTAAGAAGTATATATGTATATATATATAATGAATATTTTGCGACTTTGTCGCATTAAGATATCAAACTTGGTTCATTTCTTCTTGACCAAGACTTTCATGAGTACTATGAGAATGCTCATATATTGTTAATTATTATACATATTATTTCGGTGGGCTTGTTGCTCACCCTTGCTTTCTTCTTTCATCACACAACAACAGATAGACAAGATGAACGGGACCAAGCTCCCAATTCGCGAGCGGATAGGAAACGTTTCGCAGTTTTCTGTAGGCGTTGATGTCGGTGTAGCTGAGGTAGGAACTACTAATAGGCTAGGTTTCCAACTGTTGATGTACCAGACTTATGTATATTATGAATGGTAATAATGGAAAAGAATATGTAAATTTATTCAGAAACCCTTTTGAGGTGTAATGACTTATAATTGTGGAATAAAATGACATGTGTTATTTTGGTATTCATCTCTGAGACTATAACTTGTGGTGTGTGGTTATATTGTGGGGTCACAGTATACAGTAATTGGTTGTTTATTTAGATTAAGTGTTGTTAAGGGAAATGGATCTCGTGACAACCCAGATCCCCGACCCCAGATTTGGGGGTGTTACACATGTAGCGAGCGTTAGGTTAGCGATCCCAGACTATACAAGCCTTAGGTCACTAGGCACAAAGTCCCCTAGAACTTAATTGCTCGAGTATTAACGAGCTCACCCTTGGTCAATTTTGCATATACTAACACAATTTTTTTTCTTTTCTTTTCTTTTTTCTTTCTTTTTCTTGCTTTATTTTTCAATGAATCTGAATGAGTGCGTTTCACTCCATCTCATTCAACCTTAGACTACTCATAAAAATATGAGCCGGCTACTAGCCATTTGACGCTTAATTATATTCACAACTAGCAATGATATCCACGTTTTTCCCTAGTTTAAAAATTCAGTGCTCCTACATCATTACGAGAATAGCAAAAATTCTAAATATAATCAAGTGATTAAATCCTAATAAAAAAATAAGTATGATCATGATCTAGTTCAAAAGCAACCCATAAGACTTGTGAAAAAACTTTGTTTCTGGGCATGGAAATCAATTCATTAGGACTTAATCATCCCTCTATTCGACATCACCTCATCCTACGGGATCATGTTATATGCATACAAATGTAACTACATGGATTTACATAATAACATGAACAAATATGCAAACAAATATGACCTATATGAATAATCCTGCGAAAATAATGAACAAATTACAACTAAACATGCAATATGAATCTATATGAACACGACACACAACTAATCCTTACATTATCACCCCCAAACTTAAAATATTCAATGTCCTCATTGAAGGTAATAATAAGGATACAAGGCATACTTAGTCGTCGGTGGGATCACCCTCCTCGGGTGGAGAATCAGGTGCTGGGTAAATAGTGCTCGCTCCAAATACAGGCCAATCGACCTTGACACCAGTGGCTCTAAAAGCAGTACTCAAAGCATGTGTCAAATCCCGAGTAAAACGGCTGTGAATGTCATGTATGGCATCCATACGCCTAGTCAATCTCTTGTACCGGGCATCTCCAAGTTCAGTTCTATCCCCTTTCTACTGTGCACGAGAAGATCTAGCGGCTGCACGAGAGAATCTAGCAGCTGTCTGTTGTGCCTAAGAAGAACCCCTTACATATGTCTGGTTAGCTGGCTGGCCACCCGGTAGATGATCATATGTATAACCCAATCCCTTCTCATGGGCTTTACCGCCATACCACTCATGCATCACCGAAATCATTGAGCTATCAATGGGAGTACTCGGCATCTGCAGCTGCTCATACTCGGGCCACCTAACACCAACGGAAGTACATAACTTCGTAACAATGGAGGCATGATGAATCACCCCCGTGGTTCCCCCTCGCAGAAAACACAGCATAATCTGATGAATCACATAGCCGAGATCAACATATACTTCATTCAAAATCCCCCACAGCAGAATAACCCGATCCACGGTAACCTCGTGTGAATGTGAACAGGGTATGATATTAGCACACACAAATAGGTTCCAAGCCCTAGCATACCTGTTCATACAAGAAGCAGGAAAAGTAAGCGGCTCAGTGGTGCCCGCTTTGTACTTCCACTCTGTGCCCGGAACACACAACTCTTCCAAAATGTAATCCAAGTCCAAATCCTCCGTAGGCTTCTGCACCCAATCATCAGCAGTCCTAGGCCTTGCAGGTTGATTTATAACCCGACGAATAGCAGTCAGATGATAATCAATAGTCAACCCATGAACAACAGAATACCCATTATTGTCCTCCTTAGCATTTGCATAAAATTCCCGCACAATGCTCATCGAAACCGCAGAGGGTATCTCACAGAAAGTCTACCAACCCTTCTCAACAATCATCTCCAATAGCTTCCCATCCTTAGCCGTGGGTAAAAGTCCCCTCTCCTTAGCAATCGACTTAAACATCAACCTACTGAACTCCGCCTGAGCCTCTGGTGAAGTAAATCTGTTCTTGTGCCACCCACACTAGAATCCTCGGTAGACGAGGGATGGTGCTACTAGTCCCCATGGTTCATGCTCTTTTGGGTGCCATAATCATAAGTGATAACAATTTGGGTGTAAGTATTGTATGTAAGAGAGGCTAGGGTTTGTGGGTATAGTATATGTGTTTGTATGTATGTAGATGTGTGTATATATATAGGATAGAGATAGCAGGGGTGGGGAGTTGTTTAGGGTATAGAAATAGGGTTTGAATTAGGGTAGAATTCGGGTTTGATATTGGGTTAATCCGATTTTCTATGTTTTTCACTCTTTATTTTTTTCCCAGGGACCTCGCACGGGTGTGCTGTGTAGAGCGCGGACGCGCCACACTTCTGGAAAAAAATTTAGTTTTTGATTTTTTTTGTTTATTTTTCTTCAGCAAAAATACGACAAATGCATGGGTTGCCGCCCACGATATTTTACGTCTTTAGCTTGACGTGAAACTTCAAAATCAAGTTGTCGCAAGAACGGTGCTCACCACCTCTCAGTTTGCCATATCCCCATAATAATACAACCTCTGACCATTTACTTTGAACGCTTGGTCCGGATGCTTATTAAAAATTTCCATAGCTCCATGTGGAAACACAGTTTTGACAATGAACGGACCTGACCATCGTGACTTTAGCTTTCCTAGAAAAAGTCGAAGACGAGAGTTGAATAATAGAACTTGCTGACCAGGAATAAATGTCTTGTGCTCTAACCTCATATCATGCCATCTCTTGACCTTCTCCTTGTATCACCTGTTGTTTTCATAAGCCTTTAGACGAAATTCGTCGAGTTTATTAAGTTGGAGCATTCTCTTTTCTCCAGCAGCTTCAATGTCAAGATTCAGCTTCTTCAAAGCCCAATATGCTTTATGTTCTAGCTCCACATGCAAACGACACGCCTTACCATATACCAACTGGAAAGGATGCATGCCTCGATGAGTCTTGAATGTTGGTCTGTAGGCCCAAAAAGCTTCATCTAGCTTCAAAGACCAGTATTTCCTTGATGAACTCACAACTTTTTTCCAAAATTAGCTTAATCTCTCGATCAGATACTTCAGCTTGCCCATTAGTTTGAGGATGATAAGTTGTGGCCACATGATGATTCACATGATATCTTTCCATTAATGCAGTAAATTTGTGATTACAGAAATACGATCCCTCATCACTGATTATGACCCTTGGAGTACCGAAACGTGTGAATATCTGCTTATGAAGAAAATTAATCACCGCCTTAGCATCGTTGGTTGGAAAAGCTTTAACCTCAACCCATTTAGGCACATAATCCACCGCCAAAAGAATAAAGTGATTATTGCATAACGAGACAAATGGCCCCATGAAGTCGATTCCCCAAACATTGAAAATCTCAACTTCGAGAAGCACATTGAGAGGCATCTCGTCTCTCTTCGATATATTTCCAACTCGTTGGAAGCGATCACATCTCAACACGAACTAAAGAGCATCTTTAAACAAAGTAGGCCAGAAAATTCCCACTTGAAGGATACGGGCAGCTGTCTTCTCTCCACCATAATGGCCACCATACACAGTAGAATGACATTCTCACAAGATACCCTTCGTCTCACTATACAGAATGCACTTCCTGATAATCTAATTTGCCCCTGTCTAAACAAGAACGGCTCACCCTATCGATACCACTTCACTTCATGTAAAAACTTCTTCCTTTGAGCACAAGAGAGTTCTGGGGGAATAACATTACCCACAAGATAGTTCAAAATATCTGCAAATCATGGTTCTTCTTCTTGCACCCCAAAAAGTTGCTCATCTGGAAAAGATTCATTGATCAGTGTCTTATCCTGTGAAGCTTTGCCTTGATCTTCCAAACGTGAGAGATGATTTGCTACCTTATTTTCTGTACCTTTCTTGTCTTTGATTTCCCGCTCGAATTCCTGTAACAAGAGAATCCATCAAATCAATCGAGGTTTTGAATCTTTCTTCGAGACCGGATATCGAATATCAGCATGATCAGTGTAAACCGTCACTTTTTTCCCAAGCAAATAAGATCAAAATTTCTCAAAACTGTAGACAATTGCTAAAAGCTCCTTCTCTGTAGTAGTGTAATTCAGCTGAGCACCATTAAGGGTTTTACTAGCATAGTATACCACATGAAAAATGTTCTTCTTTCTCTGGCCAAGAACAGCTCCAGCTACAAAATCACTAGCATCACACATCATCTCGAAGGGCTCATTCCAATCAGGTGCAGTAATAATAGGTGCTATAGTCAAACTCTTTTTCAAACTGTAACACCCCCAGATCCGGGGTCGGGGATCCAGGTTGTCACGAGTTCCATTTCCCTTAATAACACCCAATCTTAATAATTACTCAACTACTCTGTACTGTGACCCCACAATAAACACACACACCACACGTTATAGTCTCAGAGATGAATACTCAAAAAATAACACAAGTCGTTTTATTCCACAATTATAAGCCATTACACCTCAAAAGGGTTCTGAATAAATTTACATTTCTTTGCCATTATTACAATTCATAGATATACATAAATCTGGTACATCAAAAGTTGAAGCCTAGTCTATTGGTAGTTCCCTACCTCAGCTACAGTGACTTCAATGCCTATAGGAAGCTGCGGAACGCTTCCTATCCGCTCGCGAATTGGGAGTTTGGTCCTGTTCATCTTGTCTATCTGATGTTGTGTGATGAAAGAAGAAAGCAAGGGTGAGCAGCAAGCCCACCAAAATAACATGTATAATGATTAACAATATATGAGCCTTCTCATAGTACTCATGAAAATCTTGGTCAAAAGAAATGAACCAAGTTGATAACTTAATGCGATGAAGTCGCAAAATATTCAGTATATATATATACATATATACTTTTCAAAATATTGGAAGTCCTCTTCCATGCATAATATACACAAAGTTCCAGTGTATAACTGTATAAAAATATCGTTGCAAGGTGATCTCATATATCTAACCTTGTCTCAACATTTTTCTGAAAATCTTTATCATGCATAAGATAATCATTTACTAGATATAAGTTTAAAAGATGAAGTTACAAGATACTCCAATATACTTATATCTTTTCCAAATACTACTTGAACTACCACCGTTCAAGTTATAATTAGTTCAAAAGTTCATCACATAGATGAGACTACAAGATAATACTTGAATAGATTCAACCTTTAAAATATCATCAAAATAAAATGAAGTTATGAGATACTTCATTTGATGTAAACATCAATTTTGAAAACTTGACCCTGCCAACACTCAACAATCGCCCAACCGTAGCCTTTCTATCGAAGTGCTCTGGGTAGTGTTGCAGAAATTATCCAATTGGAGGATGAACTCATTACGGGAGTTTGCCGCGCCAGGAAGACCACTTACGATGATCAGTCGTAGTAGTACAACCCCACCATTTTCTACATGTAGAGGAGAACCTGTCGGATTTACTTGTCAACCGAACACTGAACTCCTAAGGAATGGACCGCCTTAGCGGAACTTCCAGGCCATTTGGGCCAATATAATAAGGCTGGGCCGGCGCTACTCGGCCACTTACGCCACTCCTAGTTCAGATGAAATCCATGACTCTGAAACGTAAAGCTCGTCCCCACTTTCCCCAAGTAGAAACTTGTTGATACGGCTCCACCAAGAGGTCGTATCTATTTGGAAAGGAGAACTCACCGATATTTCCCAGGCGATGCCTGTTAATGGATTAACTTATTCCAAGAATTTTACTTCCCGAGTGTTGGGTAAGTAATCAATTCATTTAACAAAACAGCAACCTTGTTGCGGATATAAAACACACCACAGAGCCGGATCCCTTAGGTTTTGAGCGAGTATTTAAATCCCCTTCGAAAGGAGGATCTTAAATATATAAAAAAATGAGTTTTGGGATCCGCTCTAACTTTTAAAAATCATTTTGAAGACTCGCAAAACATTTTTAAGAATGTTTGGAGTGAAGCTGATTTAATGAAGTAAATCAGTCCCCAGAATATTTAGAAAATGTCTGAATATTATTATTTAAATAATATTCCCATAAAGAATAATCTTTATAAAAATAATTGAAGTAGAAGTATTAAAACTTATACTTGAAATGAATAGCAAATAATCAAAGATATACTTATACGAAAGTAATATCTTTATTTGAATAATCAAAAATAAGTTTGATTATCGACACCTTATTCTTTAATACAATAAAGAATATTATTAAGTAATAAGCGGAGTCATAATACCTCGAATGAATACTATAAATAATATTCATAAAATAAAGGAGTCATACATCCTCAAATGAATATCCAAGTAATATTCAATAATAATATAAACTGAGTCATAAGCCCTCGAATGAATATTCAAATAATATTCAAATAATAAAATAAAGGTATCGAATAAACCTTATTCGATCCATAGTTTTAAAAACTATATCCATATATATATAAATATATATATATATAATATACTCGGGAACATCGACTCCCGGTTTAGAAATATGTTCACCTTTTATCCCCTATACTAAGGGTATACGCAACTACTTGCTTATTTCTAGCATAGGTATTATGCAACTATAAGCATTGAAATCAACAGATAGATAACCAGATTACGAAACAGACATGCATATATACCATATCAGCATGCTCCAATATATCGTAAAATTTGCTAATAACAATCATGCACTATCACAAGATAATGCATATACATATATTTACATCACAACAACAGTATATCGGGTAGAAAACTTGCCTGCGCGACTGGGGGTTACGAATGGCTCGGGACGAGTCTGGTAACCTATAAACAACAAGTAAGTTGGAATTAAACCAAAGTCACTTGTAAATCTATACTCTAACCAACTCAGACTCTAACGCTCGTTTTGCGCTTACTGATTCTCTTAAGTCACTCGAGTACCCTCGGCTCCACCATTTTTAATAATTTAACCTTTACGAGTTTTAAGGCGATTCCTTCGCGAGTGTCTTACCAACTGCCTAACACTCTTACCATAATTGTTTCATACATTAATTAACCCTTTTTGGTCTTTAACCTATGTTTCAAAGTAAGGCGAGGGGAAAAGTTTCGTTCGCGAAACGCCGTTACTTGAAACGGTCGTTTCTCCTAAACCGTTCATCGGAATCGAACGAACTACATATCAAAACGAAGCTCGTAACATGAGCTATCTAAACATGGCAGTGGTCATAATCTAGCAGGGGGTTCTCGGGTCCTAATGTTATGCACAAAAACAGTCTACAGGAAATCGGACGTTACGACGGCTATGTTTACGCGATTTCCCAAATTTTAAACCATTCAATACCAACCACAAATCAACCCCAAATCAATCATACAACCAATATCCCTCCAAACCACATCATAACAGCCCCAACAAATCCACATTAACCATTTATACTTATTCCTCACATGAACTAAAGGCTTTACTTAGGTTCTTTAACTAATTACCAAGATTTACAACTCCAACAATGCAACAAAACCAACTAATCTCTACAAACTCAACCAAACTTCAACCAATCAAGCATCATGCTTCACATATGCTATATCAAACACATTCAATCCTAATTACTCAAAACTAAAGCTAGGGTTTGTAGTTTATACCTTCCTTGGAGAGTGGAGAATCAAGAGAATGGCTTGGAATCACCTTTAAAGCCCTTATCCAAGCTTAATCTAAACAAAACTTCAAGAACACAATTTTTAGTTCTTGAAAACACTATTCACCATCTTCTTTCATGATTTATAGAAAAAGATTGGCTTGGAATTAGAAGCTTAAACTTATAGGAAGTATGTAACTATCCATGGGGAAGCTTAGATAATTACCTTGCTAAATAGTAAGTGGAGGAGCTTGGACTTCCCATTTCTTAAGAAAGAAGCCGAGAGCTTCATGAAGAAATGGAGGATTTGGTGTTTTGTGATTTGTTTTGCTTGGTTGCTAGGTTTTTGTTTTGTTTGATTTAGTCAATTACCTTGTTGCCCTTGAATTTGTGTGGTTAAAAAGTCACCACATCTCCTTCCTTTCTTGTCATGCCTATGTCATCCTCATGATGTCATCCTCCCTTCCTTGTCCTCTTTCTATTGGTTGGATGACATCATTCCCACTAATCCCTTTGATTAACTTCCTAATCGTTTGCCTAATGACCGCTGATCTGTTATACGGTTGGCTTAACTTTCGTTTTCGTTTATCGTTTGAGGGATCATACCCGGGATCTTATTACTTAGGTTCCCTTAACCTTTCTCAATATATTATATTCCTTTTATGATCCTCTCCTATAATCCTTTTATTTAAATCCTTTTTATCCTGTTACCTTTTTCTCAAATCTTTCCGTATCTAGTATATTTCCGGGAAAAATCAAAGTGTTCGGATTTGGATTCTGACGATCTTTACATACACTTATATCCCATATAAAGTACTAATAAAATCTCAGAATATCCATATCAGAACCCCTACATAGTGTGGCATGAAAAGTTTTCTCATTCAGCAAAAACACTATTCATAAGGGTTTCAAAAATTTCCCAAAAATTGGGGTTATTACAGTCTCCCCTCCTTAAAAGGATTCCGTCCCGGAATCAGATAGAAAATGAATAGGGATACTTTCTTAGTATTGCACTTTCTAACTCTCAAGTCAATTTTCCCACATTGTGGTTCTACCATCAAACTCTTACTAGTTTGATAACCCTTCTCCTAAGCACTCGTTCCTTTTCACTCTATAACCCTTCCAGGTTGCTCCATATAGGTTACGTCTGGTTGCATGTCTATGCGCTCATATGCCCCTATTTGTCTGGCATCTGAATTACACTTCCTTAACATTAATACGTGGAACACGTTACAACCTGCTACATGTTCGGGGTTAGGGCTAGCTCATATGCTAACTTCCCAAACGTCTTAATATATCCAAGGGTCCAACAAATTGTAGACTTAGCTTTCCTTTCTTTCCGAATCTCATCAATCCTTTCCAAGGGATACCTATAACATTACTAGGTCCCCTATTTCGTACTTTTTATCCTTTCGTGTCAAATCAACATACTTATCATGTCCATCTTGGGCTACTACCAGCCATCCTCTGATTAGATCTATTATATCCTTGGTCCTTTGGACCACTACTGGTCTGAGCATCTTGCGCTCTACAACTTCATCCTAACATAAGGGAGATTGACATTGTCTTCCCTCAAGGATCTCATAAGGCGACATCTCGATAATGACATATGATCTATTGTCGTAAGATAGCTTAATCCGCGTTAAGTGATCATTCCAAATTCTTTCAAGTCTATTACACAGACTCTCATCCTAGCTTCTAATCATTATAGCTTTTGCTTCTCAATACCCATTCTTTTCCAGTTCGTAATCGCTATCACCTTCTGTTTCTAATATTATACTGGTTATACTTTTGCTCGTTAGCGTTCTTTAACCTTTTAATAACCACGTCAACCTTAGTATCACGAATGTGTTCCCATCCCAAATACTATCACAATTTTATTACTCCTTTTTCAGTTGTTTCTATTTTCCAAAATTTGATCAATCAAATAGAAGTAAAGAAATTTGTTGAGAGATCACTATGATCATGAACACTTGTTATATCACATAGTTAGTACAGAAGGTGGCCAGCCTTTAGTACTTGACAAGCAATTAAACAATAGATGGTATCCTACTAGGCTTCTATCACACAGATAGATAGTCATTCGGCAATACCTCCCCTTCTGGAAGGGTTGTTCTTCTCAGCTTACATGAAATGAAAAGAAGAGAAAAGAACGAATGGAAGAGAATTGTATATATGAAAAATATACTGCCACAAAATATCTGGCTTGGAACCTACCTCTGAACTATAGAGGTTTGTCATAGGAGAACAAAACATATGTATTTATATCAACATCAAGTATTATAGCATCGTATTTCACGTGCCAAATTTTTTCGTTATCCCGTCCATCATTCTATGGACCCATGCTCTTCCTCGAGCTTATACATAATTACCTTTGAAACTCCCTCGACATCGAAAATCGAATCTGGGATCTCATTCTAGACATCATCGTTACTTGAATTCTATGCTTGCACCGCAACCTTCCTCGTATAATAATACGACTCTCTATTGATAAGAAAGAATAATAATTCACTATGTAGATACTCTACTTAATTAGTCTATCAATGATAACTTATACACTACCACGACCCGATTAGTGGTACTCAATCTCAACACCCATTCCAATACAACTCTCATGGTTGTAATCAGCTCACTACTCGCAGAATTATTGCTGCCTTACTATGGTCCACCACTGACCCACTGTAGTCATTCATTTTCCATGAAATCTTAATAACTAACCATACGGAGTCCATACATCTCGTATCTAATTCTCCTAAGGAGTTAACATAACCACCAATCACAATTCATGAAGAACACTCCAAACTCTGACGTACCTTCATGACATGAAGCAGATAAAAGTGCAGAAGAGTTTCAATCAAAGCAACGATAGCAGGTTAATACCATTCGTAATCATATGCCTTCAATAGAAGACTTAACTCAAAGGTTTGTTTAGTCTTCTTTTTTTTTTTTTTTTTTTGAAATATGGTCCTGGCTTATCTCAAGATAGGACCTCCTAAGATAGATAGCCCGTTCATGGCGATTATGCGAATTAAACCTTTACCAACTACTATTACGGTCGGGTATTGCACAGTCATCAGAAGGAATGTCAATCTTCCAAACCATAATACAACCTTCACAGCTTTAACCATCATCACTGCATTCCTCTCGCACGAGCGCCTATAATTATCCTCTTACCTTTAAAGTGTCGGCCACCTCTTTGGCCTTTCCTGATAGTAAAATTTCCTTACAGTCAATGTCACATTAACCACCTCCAAATAAATTTTCTACCTTATTTCAATCACAGCTTATGTGAAAATGCTTTCCTTAAAATCTGATGAGTAAAAAAAAAATCACCATTTTTCCATAAGTTATTGCCTCAGTCTTTAGAGGTTAATCACTGTCGCGACTAACTCTCGATCGTACTTAGAACATCTTTTGTCTTAGGTCCTAATTACCCTGAACAATTTCGACCTTTACTGGTTCGATCCATACTTTCTCGTGGTTTAACACGTGCCCCACTTGGCACCATTATAATTACGTCATATTTCTTTTATCAACATTTTTATTCTTGAGAATTTTGAATATTACCTTTCTCCTTGTAAAACCTCTAAGGTTATCCTTCAATCGTTCCTCCTGTATTCCCTAGATACAGGGCATATCAAAATACCATTCACTATTACTAGAACCATTGTCTATATACTTCTGAAAAATTTCTCCACTGATCCTTAAAGGTTATTATTACCTTAATGCTTTCCAATTCATACTGTCAAAACTCATACTATCCCTATCAAGGGTGAAATGCCAACCTTTATGCATTCCCCTAGGATTCGTTTTAAGTTACCGATGTTCTATCCTTAATTCCACCTTTAAAAAGGTACAAGCATCCTTCCATGGATAAATAAAGTCATATATCCCTGATATGGGTATCTTATTCATCATTCCCACCTCGATAGTCTATACCTAACTTCATAATAGCATCCTTATTCAAATTGAGGTCAATCCATATGGCCTCTAAAAGATAACAATGGTCATCCGCTTTTCTTTCCTGATTTGGTAATGATAACATGGATGTTCTGGAAGATATTGGTCATATTCAACGTGAACCTCTTTTTAATAATTCCTTATTTACTTTTGTTGTTTATCTCAACAGTCATCTCAATGTTGGGATATCTTTCATATCTGGCGTCTCCCTTTCTGGGTAACATGCCACCGGTCTTACACTTTACCTTCTTGAAGGTCACTTCCTTCATCCAATTTTCTTAATTTCTTACTTTCTTGTCTCCTCAGTCTATCCGCGTCTCATTATTTATCCTTCGAATTATCTCAAGGTTTCCTCGAATCTTCCCAACTTATAGGGGATAAAATATATGTATCTCTTATACCTTCAACCATCAATTTAACTCATGGTGAATCACTCTCATCCGGATGATTACATACTTTTCTATTTCTATTTCTACGAGTCTTTAGGGTTTCCTCATACCCAACTCCCTTATCATTCCTCAAACTCTCTTGCCTTTATATTCCTTTCTCTTATCGTTATTTCATGAACCAACACAACATAAGCATTGATTTCAAACATCCCGTCATTCTGGATTCGTGTCTTCAGAACGAATCTTGATAACTTTTACAACTTAGATTCATAATTCATCATACTCGTCTGCCTTTGTTCTGGCTCTTAAGCTTTTACACTATCTCCATAACCTTGGGAAGTACTTTCCTGAAAACAATTGACTGAACTTAAATCAGTTTATTATAATCTCTTGCTCCGTGCCTTCCTTGGCCTTTCACCAGCGGGTGGTCTCTCTCTTTGGAGGGTAAGTGACAAAACAGTCTTTTGTGGTTCGTCAATCATTTAGAATCTCAAATGATTCATCTATTTCCTTTAGCCAGGCTCTTGCCTCGACTGGGTCAGCTTGTTCCTTGGAACTCTGAGAGCTTAGCGACTTAAAGGTCATGAAAGAATTTCTCACCGCACTGTCTCCTCAGGGTGGTGGTTGGGGATAATAGTCTAAGTTCTTTTTATACAGGTCCATGAATTGCCGTATAGGAGTACCGTCTCGGGTCTCCTTTCCTTACTCGACTTTCTGTTTCCTTAGTATGAAATGTTTCATCCTACTCCCCATAATTGGGGTCATCTTTTAATTTAAAATCCTCATTTTCCACTCCATTATGTCATGGGTTCCTTCTATCTTGATGGCGACCTCCCTGATTATCACGTTCAGGGTTTGCTCTAAATCTTATTCCTCAAACCATGGCTCTCATCTAAGTTCTCATCCTTACGCTCTTGAACTTTCGGAACCCAAATTCTATAGGAATACCTCATTATTCCCTTATCATCTTTCTCGATATTAATCTTTTATCTAATTGTTGGCTCTCTGCCTTTATTCATAACTTTTTCTGGCACAATATGATCTTTTCCAATAATTCGGGCTGTATTGCAATCTCAAACAGCTTTTCGGTACCGGCTCCGGTTACCTTCACTACTATTTCCAAAATCTCTTATAAACTCTCCCAAAGACATTATCATCTTGAGTCTCTCCTTTTTACTAAGGGCATCAGCCACCACATTGGCTTTCCCCGAATGATAAAGAATCTCCCAATCATTATTCTTGATTAGCTCTAACTGCCTCCTCTGGCACATGTTGAGCTCTTTCTACGTGAAGATGTACTAGAGCACTTATGGCTTAGGTAATTCTCGCACTTCTCTCCATACAAGTAGTGCCTCCAATCTTTAGGGTAAAACTATTGCCACGAGCCTAAGCTCATGGGCGGGGATATTGAATTTCATATTACCTTAATTGTCTTGACATGTACGCGATTATCTTGTTGTGCTGTATAAGAAGCACCCTAATTCCTTATGCGAAGCGTCTCTTCCAAATCACAAAATCTCCTTTTCCATCCGGCAACGCCAACATAGGGGCCGTCACCAACCTTTGCTTCAGTTCTTAACAGCTGTTCTCGCATTTCTCTGTCTATTCGAACTTCTCATTCTTATGAGTAAGCCGCGTCAAAGGGGCTGCGATCTTCACAAAGTCTTGTACCAATCTACGATAGTAGCCGGCCAATCCTACCTCTGGGAGTTGCCCTAACCATGATCATCAATTCCTCAGTGGTCCTTTATTCATTCTTGTCAGGATCCTTCACGGAATCCTCCTCAGCAACAATCCCTTCTAGGACAACATCCTCAACCGTTACATCCTCAATATCAACATCATCCGGTCCTGCGTTAGGACGCTCTATCGGATCCATAATCTGATCTCCAATAAGTAATAATACATCATCGCGTTGTTGCTCATCAACCTCAGGGTTCGGTTTCCCGCTACCATATACGATAACGAACTACGCCTCTATCGCTACATTTATAAGGGTTCCCATAAGGGTTTTAACTGTCAGTACTACATTAGGTAGTCCGACTATGAACTTGGCAAGAGTTCTTATTATCTTAGTGAACTTATTATCTTAACGTCCTATCATCTCTGAGGTTTATAACGCTTAGCTCTGATACCACTTCTGTAACACCCCCAGATCCGGGGTCGGGGATCCAGGTTGTCACGAGTTCCATTTCCCTTAATAACACCCAATCTTAATAATTACTCAACTACTCTGTACTGTGACCCCACAATAAACACACACACCACACGTTATAGTCTCAGAGATGAATACTCAAAAAATAACACAAGTTGTTTTATTCCACAATTATAAGCCATTACACCTCAAAAGGGTTCTGAATAAATTTACATTTCTTTGCCATTATTACAATTCATAGATATACATAAATCTGGTACATCAAAAGTTGAAGCCTAGTCTATTGGTAGTTCCCTACCTCAGCTACAGTGACTTCAATGCCTATAGGAAGCTGCGGAACGCTTCCTATCCGCTCGCGAATTGGGAGTTTGGTCCTGTTCATCTTGTCTATCTGATGTTGTGTGATGAAAGAAGAAAGCAAGGGTGAGCAGCAAGCCCACCAAAATAACATGTATAATGATTAACAATATATGAGCCTTCTCATAGTACTCATGAAAATCTTGGTCAAAAGAAATGAACCAAGTTGATAACTTAATGCGATGAAGTCGCAAAATATTCAGTATATATATATACATATATACTTTTCAAAATATTGGAAGTCCTCTTCCATGCATAATATACACAAAGTTCCAGTGTATAACTGTATAAAAATATCGTTGCAAGGTGATCTCATATATCTAACCTTGTCTCAACATTTTTCTGAAAATCTTTATCATGCATAAGATAATCATTTACTAGATATAAGTTTAAAAGATGAAGTTACAAGATACTCCAATATACTTATATCTTTTCCAAATACTACTTGAACTACCACCGTTCAAGTTATAATTAGTTCAAAAGTTCATCACATAGATGAGACTACAAGATAATACTTGAATAGATTCAACCTTTAAAATATCATCAAAATAAAATGAAGTTATGAGATACTTCATTTGATGTAAACATCAATTTTGAAAACTTGACCCTGCCAACACTCAACAATCGCCCAACCGTAGCCTTTCTATCGAAGTGCTCTGGGTAGTGTTGCAGAAATTATCCAATTGGAGGATGAACTCATTACGGGAGTTTGCCGCGCCAGGAAGACCACTTACGATGATCAGTCGTAGTAGTACAACCCCACCATTTTCTACATGTAGAGGAGAACCTGTCGGATTTACTTGTCAACCGAACACTGAACTCCTAAGGAATGGACCGCCTTAGCGGAACTTCCAGGCCATTTGGGCCAATATAATAAGGCTGGGCCGGCGCTACTCGGCCACTTACGCCACTCCTAGTTCAGATGAAATCCATGACTCTGAAACGTAAAGCTCGTCCCCACTTTCCCCAAGTAGAAACTTGTAGATACGGCTCCACCAAGAGGTCGTATCTATTTGGAAAGGAGAACTCACCGATATTTCCCAGGCGATGCCTGTTAATGGATTAACTTATTCCAAGAATTTTACTTCCCGAGTGTTGGGTAAGTAATCAATTCATTTAACAAAACAGCAACCTTGTTGCGGATATAAAACACACCACAGAGCCGGATCCCTTAGGTTTTGAGCGAGTATTTAAATCCCCTTCGAAAGGAGGATCTTAAATATATAAAAAAATGAGTTTAAATAATATTCCCATAAAGAATAATCTTTATAAAAATAATTGAAGTAGAAGTATTAAAACTTATACTTGAAATGAATAGCAAATAATCAAAGATATACTTATACGAAAGTAATATCTTTATTTGAATAATCAAAAATAAGTTTGATTATCGACACCTTATTCTTTAATAAAATAAAGAATATTATTAAGTAATAAGCGGAGTCATAATACCTCGAATGAATACTATAAATAATATTCATAAAATAAAGGAGTCATACATCCTCAAATGAATATCCAAGTAATATTCAATAATAATATAAACTGAGTCATAAGCCCTCGAATGAATATTCAAATAATATTCAAATAATAAAATAAAGGTATCGAATAAACCTTATTCGATCCATAGTTTTAAAAACTATATCCATATATATATAAATATATATATATATAATATACTCGGGAACATCGACTCCCGGTTTAGAAATATGTTCACCTTTTATCCCCTATACTAAGGGTATACGCAACTACTTGCTTATTTCTAGCATAGGTATTATGCAACTATAAGCATTGAAATCAACAGATAGATAACCAGATTACGAAACAGACATGCATATATACCATATCAGCATGCTCCAATATATCGCAAAATTTGCTAATAACAATCATGCACTATCACAAGATAATGCATATACATATATTTACATCACAACAACAGTATATCGGGTAGAAAACTTGCCTGCGCGACTGGGGGTTACGAATGGCTCGGGACGAGTCTGGTAACCTATAAACAACAAGTAAGTTGGAATTAAACCAAAGTCACTTGTAAATCTATACTCTAACCAACTCAGACTCTAACGCTCGTTTTGCGCTTACTGATTCTCTTAAGTCACTCGAGTACCCTCGGCTCCACCATTTTTAATAATTTAACCTTTACGAGTTTTAAGGCGATTCCTTCGCGAGTGTCTTACCAACTGCCTAACACTCTTACCATAATTGTTTCATACATTAATTAACCCTTTTTGGTCTTTAACCTATGTTTCAAAGTAAGGCGAGGGGAAAAGTTTCGTTCGCGAAACGCCGTTACTTGAAACGGTCGTTTCTCCTAAACCGTTCATCGGAATCGAACGAACTACATATCAAAACGAAGCTCGTAACATGAGCTATCTAAACATGGCAGTGGTCATAATCTAGCAGGGGGTTCTCGGGTCCTAATGTTATGCACAAAAACAGTCTACAGGAAATCGGACGTTACGACGGCTATGTTTACGCGATTTCCCAAATTTTAAACCATTCAATACCAACCACAAATCAACCCCAAATCAATCATACAACCAATATCCCTCCAAACCACATCATAACAGCCCCAACAAATCCACATTAACCATTTATACTTATTCCTCACATGAACTAAAGGCTTTACTTAGGTTCTTTAACTAATTACCAAGATTTACAACTCCAACAATGCAACAAAACCAACTAATCTCTACAAACTCAACCAAACTTCAACCAATCAAGCATCATGCTTCACATATGCTATATCAAACACATTCAATCCTAATTACTCAAAACTAAAGCTAGGGTTTGTAGTTTATACCTTCCTTGGAGAGTGGAGAATCAAGAGAATGGCTTGGAATCACCTTTAAAGCCCTTATCCAAGCTTAATCTAAACAAAACTTCAAGAACACAATTTTTAGTTCTTGAAAACACTATTCACCATCTTCTTTCATGATTTATAGAAAAAGATTGGCTTGGAATTAGAAGCTTAAACTTATAGGAAGTATGTAACTATCCATGGGGAAGCTTAGATAATTACCTTGCTAAATAGTAAGTGGAGGAGCTTGGACTTCCCATTTCTTAAGAAAGAAGCCGAGAGCTTCATGAAGAAATGGAGGATTTGGTGTTTTGTGATTTGTTTTGCTTGGTTGCTAGGTTTTTGTTTTGTTTGATTTAGTCAATTACCTTGTTGCCCTTGAATTTGTGTGGTTAAAAAGTCACCACATCTCCTTCCTTTCTTGTCATGCCTATGTCATCCTCATGATGTCATCCTCCCTTCCTTGTCCTCTTTCTATTGGTTGGATGACATCATTCCCACTAATCCCTTTGATTAACTTCCTAATCGTTTGCCTAATGACCGCTGATCTGTTATACGGTTGGCTTAACTTTCGTTTTCGTTTATCGTTTGAGGGATCATACCCGGGATCTTATTACTTAGGTTCCCTTAACCTTTCTCAATATATTATATTCCTTTTATGATCCTCTCCTATAATCCTTTTATTTAAATCCTTTTTATCCTGTTACCTTTTTCTCAAATCTTTCCGTATCTAGTGTATTTCCGGGAAAAATCAAAGTGTTCGGATTTGGATTCTGACGATCTTTACATACACTTATATCCCATATAAAGTACTAATAAAATCTCAGAATATCCATATCAGAACCCCTACATAGTGTGGCATGAAAAGTTTTCTCATTCAGCAAAAACACTATTCATAAGGGTTTCAAAAATTTCCCAAAAATTGGGGTTATTACACAAACTCTCGAAAGTAGCCAAACATTCTTCATCAAATTTGAAGGGAACATCCTTCTCCAACAGATTGCACAAGGGTTTAGAGATTTTGGAGAAGTCTTTGATGAATCGCCAATAAAACCCCGCATGACCAAGAAAACTACGAATTCCTTTAACTGAGATTTGTGGAGGAAGATTTTCAATAACCCCCACCTTGGCCTTATCCACTTCAAGACCTTTTCTAGATACCTTGTGCCCAAGAATGATACCCTGTTGCACCATAAAGTGACATTTTTCCCAGTTGAGCACCAGATTGGTCTCAACGCATCTTTTCAGCACCAAGCCAAGATTATGCAAACACTCATCATAAGAAGTCTCGAACATAGAAAAGTCATCCATGAACACCTCCACATTAGTACCAATCATGTATGAGAATATTGGCCATCATGCATCTCTAAAAAGTAGCAGGTGAACCACAAAGTCCGAAAAAAACTCAACGGAGAGCGAAAGTGCCAAAAGGACAAGTAAAAATGGTCTTCTCTCCATCCTATAACTGTCCGAGTAGGGTTGAGCGCATTATTCTCATAAGCTACAACGGTAATGCCTCTTTTCTTAGGTACACACTGCACCGGGCTCACCCATGAACTGTCAGATATAGGATAAATGATTCCTGCATCCAGCCATTAAAGAATTTCTTTCTTCACTACCTCCTTCATGATAGGATTGAGTCTCCTCTGTTGTTCAATGGTTGGTTTACTTCCTTCCTCAAGCAGAATTTTATGCATACAATAAGAAGGGTTGATTCCCTTAATATCCACTATAGTACATCCGATTGCTGATTTAAACTCTCTCAGAATTCTCAAGAACTTGTCTTCATCACTACCTGAAAGGTCAGATGCGATAATAACAGGCAAAGTAGATGCATCACCTAAAAATGCATACCTCAAGTGATCAGGCAATGGTTTTAGTTCAAGTGTGGGAGCTTCCTTAATAGATAGTTTGAGATGCTCTTGAGAATTTTTAAGCTCTGATAATCCAAGAGACTCGAATGACAAGTCCAATCCCCTTTTCCACGGAGATGCATTCAAATACTGTAGTTGCTCTTCCCCTTCTTCATCTTCACTATCAGATTCCCCTGTTAAGGCTCTCTCTAAGGCGCCAGTCCTTAGCAATTGATCAAGCTATAAATTCACTACAGAGTCAACCAACTCTAATTTAAAGCACTAATCTTCATCAGTAGGGAATGAATTTCATTGCATTATAAAGATTAAATGTAACGTCCTGATCCTGAACCCTCATAGTAAGCTTACCCTTTTGCATATCGATCAAAGTTCTGCCAGTAGCTAAGAATGGTCTCCCCAAGATAATGGGAATCTTCTTATCTTCCTCAAAGTCTAGAATGACAAAATCAGCAGGGAAGATGAGTTTGTACATCTTAACCAATACATCCTCCACTACACCTCGCGGATAAGTGATGGATCGATCAGCCAGTTATAAGGACATGTTTACAGGTTTTGGATCAGGTAGACCAAGTTTCTTGAAGACAGAAAATGGCATCACATTGATGCTAGCTCCCAAGTCACACAAGCACTTGACAAAAGATAAGTTTCCAATAGTGCATGGTATCGTGAAGCATCTTGTATCTTTAAGTTTAGGAGGTAGTTTATGTTATAGCACAGCAATGCACTCTTCCGTTAGAGCAACTATTTCCAACTCCTCAAGTTTAAGCTTCCGAGAAAGAATATCCTTCATAAACTTAGCATAGCTCGGCATTTGTTCTAGAGCTTCCGCATAAGGTATGTTAATATGAAATTTCTTAAAACCTCCAGAATATTGTCAAATTGTTTATCGAACTTCTGCTTTTAAAGTCTTTTAGGATATGGCAGAGGCGGATAGACTTGTTTATCTCCTGTATTTTTCTAAGGAGTAGTGTTTTCAGTAGAAGTCTTCTTCGTTTCCGCTTCGACCCCCTTCTGATCAGCTGTTTTCTCAAGAATTACATTTCCTGAAGCTGGCAAGGGCCGGGAGCGCTTGATATGGGCGCAGGCGCGCCCACCTTCTCGAGAAATTTTTCAGATTCTTCATTTTGATGATTTTTAGGGCTAGCGACCTTTCCAGACCTCAAGGTGATTGCCTTCAACTGTTCCTTAACTTCCCTCTTGCCTGGATTAGTTTCTGTATCACTAGGAAGAGTTTCTTGTGGTCAATTCAATAAAATATTGGCAATTTACCCTATTTGATTCTCCAGAGTTTTGATTGAAACCGCTTGGCTTTTGCACATCAGCCTCAATTCCTCCAATTCAGATTTTTCATTCGAAGATGGACCAGCACCTCAATGAGATTGTTGTTGCATTCCCTGTGGATGAAATTGTTACCTTGGTACAAACTTTTGCTGAAAACCAGGAGGATTGAAAGTCTTGTTTCTAAACTGTTGGTAAGGCTGTGGCATACCACCCTGATTATTGCTCCAGCTGAAGTTAGGATAGTTGCGGTTGTTAGGATGATAAGTGGTAGGAACTGGTTGCTGTGACCTCTGAAAGTTGCTCATAAACTGAGCTGATTCACTAGATATAGCACATTGCTCTGTCGCATGCGAACCTACACAAAGCTCACAAACACTAGTTATCTGATAAACACCATAGTTAGCCAGAGAATCCACTTTCATAGTTAACGCCTTTAGCTGAGCAGCTATAGCCGTAGTTGTATCCACCTCCAGAATTCCTGCTACCTTGCCTTGTGATAGTCTCTGAGTTAGATTCTGATATTCATTAGCGACCATCATCTCAATTAGCTCATAAGCTTCCTCATAGCTCTTAGCCCATAAAGCTCCACCCGATGCTGCATCGAGTAGAGGTCTTGACAGTGTTCCCAAATAATTATAAAAGTAATTTATAACCATCCAGTCAGGAATTCCATGATAAGGACACTTCCTAAGCATCTCCTTGTAGCGCTCCCACACTTCACATAGAGATTCACCTGATTGCTGTGCAAATTGAGTAAGAGCATTCCTGATTGCAGCTGTCTTTGTCATAAGGAAGAATTTAGTCTAAGCAAGATCCTCCCATGTCGTAATAGAACCTGGTGGTAGAGAGTGCAACCAACTCTTAGCTTTATCCCTCAGAGAAAATGGGAAAAGTATTAGTTTCACAATATCTTCAGAAACATTGTTGAATTTGAAGGTGTCGCAGATCTCGATGAAATCCCTAATGTGCATATTGGGATCTTCTGTTGGAGAACCCCCAAACTGGACTGAATTTTGTACCATTTGAATCATGCCAGGCTTAATTTCAAAGGTATTAACTGCAATGGCTGGTCTGACAATGCTAGATTGAATGTCATTGATTTTTGGTTGAGAATAATCCTTCAACGCTTTCATTTCTGCTATTGGTTCTCCCACTGCAACAAAAACTTCTTCTTCAACTTTTTCAACTTCTTCAAAAACTTCTTTTTCCTCTTCTTCAACTTCTTCTAGTGTTTCCTTACGAGATTGAGAATGTGTTCGCATACACGCTCTCTATAGTACCTGAAACACACGAACAAAGTAAACCTTGTAAGAAAATAATCCGAGTCAGTGAACTTTAACGACCACCGATGACAAGCACATAAACTAAATTTAACACCGGTCCCTGGCAGCGGCGCCAAAAACTTGTTCGCACTAAAACACGCAAGCATACGCGATCACAAGTAGTATAAGATTAAGTTAAGTTCATACCCACAGAGATTGGTTTAATTCAGAATGTGCACTTATGTAACAATGTATGATTATTATTCACTGCTAAGACAAGTATCAAATTGCGTTTGATTATCTAAAAGTAATTATGCTAGAATGAATTAACTAAGAGATTAAAATCAAGTTACTTATATGAAATAAAACATGGGATTCTAACTTCATTAAATACTTCATTCAGAGTTTATGCCTTTAATCATAGTATGTGATGATTATGATAACTAATCAGACAACATGAAATTAGTACACACTATCTTTCAATATATGTGTACCCTACTACTCAGCATCCATAATTCAGATAGAAGCTAGGCAGACACCAATTATGTTTAGACCCTATATGTCTATAAGATTTGAAAACATAATGGTTTAAGAGCAAGTTATCTATTGAGATTATATAGGGCAGCGTAAGATGGTTAAAATTACACTACGAATCATGCATGGCAACATACATAAACCTATGCTAGCATGGCAAGTTCTAAACCTCTATATCCACTTTCGCTTCAATAAAGATTAACAAATGACTTAGATGTTAGCTACGCATCTAAGAAGAATAAGTACAACCATACTAGGAAATCATAAATCACCACACACTAATGATTTAGAACAATCAACTATTGAAATCCATAAATAAATCCGCTAGAACCCCATGACAACGATTAGTTCATGATCGAACACATCGTCACCATGGGTTCCAATGAAAACATGATAATAAATAAGTTTAGAATAATATGAGATAATATAAAAAGTACTAAGGTTTAAAAAAAATCAAAAACAAGCATCCAAAAGTATTGCCTAAATCGAAGAATACAAAGGTGAAAACATCTTCTTCTCCTTAGCCATCTTGTGTGCTTTAGGTCTTCTCTATGTTCTCCCTAGACTTTCATAATAACCAAATTATAATCAAATCAGGATTCTGTAGAATTTAGCTGGCACGAGCATGCTTGAACAGGCGCGGGCGCGCTCTGTGTCTGACAAATGGGGCGCGGGCACGCTCCTTTGGGCTCAGGCGCGCATGCTTTCTGTAGAATTTTTGTAGCTTTCTTCTTTTTGCGCTCCATCCTTCGTACAAACTTCCACAACTCCTTCCCTGATCTCTTATCAACATATAATCATTTAAAAGCTCATTTCCACCTCTGACTAGTGACCAGCAACGACTCAACACAAAACACATCAAAAACACCAAATACTTGAGTCCAAAACACCAACTTAAGCCGATGTGAAGCGTTCCAAATAGATATAAAATCCACTTATCAGCTATGGTACATAACAGTAACCTAGCTAACTCCCCTCCAATTTAAATGGAGGATCATTCTCAAGATTATCAACACACTATCACAACCACAGTTCTCATTGTGAGTCCAACTATGACTTCTATCACAGGTGTTTCATCCTCCTCAACTTCTAAACCATCAAACACAGACCTACCCTCTACCTCCACACAACCATATTCACACCTCCTAGCCAAATGGCTTCAAGATGCCTAAGTTCAACCAACTTATGTAAATGATTTGTTTGTGGATCAAATTGAAGACTTTGCTAACATAGTTCAACAATTGTTCACTTCTAATATGACAAATCAAGACTATTAAACCAGTA
This sequence comes from Apium graveolens, assembly GCF_009905375.1. Taxonomy (NCBI): domain Eukaryota; kingdom Viridiplantae; phylum Streptophyta; class Magnoliopsida; order Apiales; family Apiaceae; genus Apium; species Apium graveolens. The sequence goes on along the minus strand of NW_027418797.1, from coordinate 24,822 downwards.
TACTATCTTACAGGGAAGAAGTTGAAGATCAACATAGTAGATGAGGCTGAACATGAAGGCAATGTTGATTCTTGGCTCTCAAAGACCTTCAGCGTTAACACGAAGGAAGCTCTATTAAGGTTTAGGGAGGAGTATGTCATCATCTTAGGTGGAAATGTCAAGGTGCTTACTCTTCAGAAAATGTATGATGCCATTGCAGATTTTTACAAAGCACAACTCAAGGCTTTTAAGTTCATTAAAAAAGCTCTAGAAAAGACTCCGGATGGTCATCAAGATGACATATGGAAGATGGTGAGCAAGAAGATTGAAGAGCCCATACCAACTCAAACAGAGATCAAGAACAAATTCATCAAATTTTATGATAAACTGGCCATTCTCAATCTCTCAAGCATGGAAGCCATCATCAAACAGCTCAAGGAGTTTTTTGTGGCTCTTCATACTGTGATCCACACTCAAATCACCCAAAATAATGACACTAAGGTCAAGCTTGATCAACTTCACAAGGCTAGATATGAGCCATCTGCTTTGATGATTGAAGAAATAAAGAGAATGGTGCAGGAAAGCTTTGGTAGTGCAGTCTATACAAGTACAACTTCTAGTTCTTCAACTCCATAAATCCAAAATCTTCAAGATCAAGTGGCTGAACTTCAAGCTTCCAACTCAACTCTTGTTACTCAAATCAATCAGCTAACAGCCCAAGTTCAAAGCCCGCAAAATGACATCAAGTCATTGATAAGGCTCCCAGAATTATTTTCAAATACATACAAGTGTGTCTCTGGAAGCTATCATGGGTGCACTGAAAGTTCTTCTTCAAGATTATCCAAAAACTGTCAGGGCCCAAATCTCTCAGAACCCTATTATGCCTGCTACCAAGACTAAGGGGGAGATGAAAATAGAGCTCAAGCTAAAATTCTTAAATTAAAAAGAGGTTGGTATGGAAGAGAGACTCAAGAAGACAGCTGGAGGCTCTTATTTAGACAAGGAGTTTGGTGAACATCTAGAATGCCTGAGAATCTCAGTGAACCATAACCACCATTCTTACAAAAGAGACATTGACAGAAATATCAAATTCTTTAGGGTGATTTTAGTTACCAAGGACATGCTAAGGGAAAAGAGAGTAGTGGCCAATGTCAAGGATGCTAGAGTTGATAAGTGCATGCAGGTTTCTCTTTCATTTCTCAAATCTCGGAGAGCCTCAAAACTAGACATCTTCATCAATAAATTCAAGGTAATAATTCCAGAGGACACTCTACTGCTAAAGAAACTCAAATCAAGAAAATAAAGAGTCTTTCCTGAAGCCTACCTAAATCCTAGCAAGAGAGTAGCCTATATATGCCCATCGACCAGAAGATACAAACACTTTCAAATCTCTAAGCATTGTGTCATGAAAAATAAAAAATGACGATGACAATAGAAACTGAGTTGAAGGTGAAGAAAATTAAAACCGTTGAAGATCTTGAAATGATCACCATCTTTGGAAGATATCTAAGCAATGCTGGGAGCATGCTACCAAACACTGATATCAATGAAAAAGATTATGACAAGGATGATGATGAGCAAAAGAAAGATGAACACAAATATTTTGGCTCAAATCTAAGTCATTCTAGCAAAAGCTGTGGGAGTCATAAGGATGGAAAAAGTAGCAAGGGTGATGAAAAGAAGAGAAGTGATATAGAAGGAGGAAAGAAGAAGAGTCTGGATGATAAAGATGGGAGAGACGCAAAGAATACACCAATAAACCAAACATCTGCAGCTCCACAAACCTCAAACCAACTTCCGAGCCAACCAAAAGCTCCAACTATTCAAAATTCCAAGCCTAAATACTTCTATAAACTCACAACCAACTTTTTACAAAAACATCTATCCTAGAAAATCAAACCACCTTAAAGAAACTAAGCAAACCTTCGTCATTCAAGCCACCAGTCAAAACACATTTCAAGTCTACTGGAAGAAAGTCAATGAAAACAAAGATTGAAATGGGAGTACTATGGGTTTGCTTTAATCAAAAAGATTTTCCACCAATTTTAGAAGAAATCTCATAAGATGACTACAATGATCAACAAGCTGAATTCATAGTCAGAGTCTTTGTTGATACTGTGGGAGAGGTGAGAATTTACTTCAAAGATGGCTCATTCAACCTACTCAACAAGGAAGTAATAGAAAATTACTCAATAGTGGAGCTTGAGAGAGTGATCAGTTTAATGACTGAGAATGATATTTTCACAAAACTAAGGAAGGTGGATCTGGCTAAGAGGTTGAAAGATAGAGATAAAAGAAAAGAAATTGAAAAGGTTGAGAGAAGCAAATGTTATCAAAAAGGCTATAGAGTTAGAAAGAATGGAGAAAAGATCAAATGAATTGAAGGCTAGAGGATTGAGTAGAGTTCCCGAAAATGGTGTATTTATGAATATCAAAACTCACATATTTTCATGGTTTAGAATTCAGTACCTTAACAGTTACTCATTAAATGAATGGCTAAAGCTTGTGGAAACACTAAGAGGAACTGAGATTATTGAAGAACTAGAATGCCTTGTAAGGTTGAATGACTTGATTAGATCTCAGTCATGATATAAAATTTTTAGCTGATTCCGTAAATTCAATTTTTATTTGTAATTGTTAGATGGCATCTATGTATAAAAGAATGAACTTTGTATATCTATTTGTTTTTATTTTAACTTAGGATTAGTCTTGTTATCAGGCATGAATTTGTGACAAGTGATCTTCTCACAAATTGGGGAAGATTGTCACACAAGACATGCCTTAACATAACAAGATTAAGTCACTTTGACAATCCTAAGATTAAGTTGACTTGTAATTTTAATGTAATATGTAATGGTAATTTTGAGTCTGTAAAAGTGTTGAAGAAGACTAGACTGGAAATTTTTCCAGTAAACATCCAATAAGCTAGGAATATATCTCTGAAAGAAGATCAAGCCTGATCATGACTCAGGATGAAGATAAACATCTTGGTGAAGAATAATGCTATAGATTGAAAAATGCTTCAGTCTAGTCTTCTTCAACACTTTTACAGACTCAAGAAATATTATTACAGATTACATAAAAATTACAAGTCAACTTAATCTTAAGATTGTCAATATAATTTAGTCTTGTTATGTTAAGGCATCTTGCACAACATCTTTCCTCAATTAATTCTCCGAGAATTTTTTGAATCATGCAAGCAATACTCTTTAATGACTTTGTTTATAGTATTGTGAAAGGCGCAGTAGATGCATTATATGATGAAAACTCATGAATCTAATCATCAATATCCTCTTTATCATCTAAAATCAGTGGCTTCTTCATATTTTTATCATTGTACTCCTACATTTCTTTTTGAAATTTTGTTGTAGTTATTGGGCACATTGATACATCCATATATCCACCCGCAAGATGTTGTTTTAATCTTCTAACCCCCGAACACATAATGTGTTTCATATTACATTGTATCATATTTTTATTTTTCAAATCCAACCAAAATATGTAATTCCTTCGGAGATCATTTAATTTAACTTTCCGTTTAGGGTCTTTAAAAGGTTCATAAGCTGGATTGTTAGTTCGATTTTCATTCGCCATCTACTACAAGAATTGAACATCCAATTTAGAACATAAATAGGTAAAAAAACCAAGTGTAAGTGCATTAATAAGTTGGAAAAACCAATATATGAGTGCATGTAGGATGTATTATGTAGGAATGTGTGTATTGTTAGTTTGATTTTCATTCGTCATCTACTACAAGAACTGAACATCTAATTTAGAACATAAATAGGTAAAAAAAACCAAGTGTAAGTGCATTAATAAGTTGGAACAACCATTGTATAAATGTGTATACGGTGTATTATGTAAGTGTGTGTCTATATATACATGTTTTGAACTGATATGGGTGTGTATTACATGTTTGTAAGTGTGTGTCATGTTTGTGTATATATAGACACACATATATATATATATATTGTGTATATGTGTGTTTGTGTATAATATATATATATATATACAACTTGAGACTTGGATAAAGAGAGAAAATCTTTGAAGAGCAGTGGAGAGCGGTTGTATAACGTAAAAATTAGGATTGGACTTTGTGTTTTTAGTATATTAGGTTATTTTAACTTTTATTGTAAATGGGCTTGGGCCCAATAAACTTTTGAACCAGTCGACTAGTCGCGTCTAAGACCCACGAAACACAGAAAAAACACAACTCGACAGTTTGAGTCGACCTTTCAAAAAGAACTACTCGACTAGTCACAACCAGTCAAGCGATTCAACAATAATGCTTTTTGGACGTTTTCAAAAAGTCTTTCAAAAAGTCAAAATGACAATACGAAAAAATATATATCAAAAAATAGATAAAAAATGAAGAAAGAATATAATGATAACAATTATACTTAGAAGAATTTAAAAGAACATTTATGTGTGAGATTAGAGTATATAACAACAATGCACTTCGTATAAATAAAAAAGGATACTACGTATTATTTTTTGACAATGATACCACGTGAATTTAGTTTTATTATTATAATTATATTATATGATTTTTGATTGATTCCTGAAGACCAATATTAGAGTAGTTGTAACGGTGCTTTATTTTGTGGACAATTCCTGCCTCGTGCTGAATGACTTGAACTTCAGTTGCCTTCTAACATTGGAGGTGGATAAAATATTGGGCAGTGGACACTTTGGTGGCCAGAGGCCAACTACACATCACAATTTCAATAACATTATATTACATTATTTATGATTCTTTTTTATTCTTTTGTGTCTTAAAAACGTATCGTTAGTATAGATTAATATGTTTATGTATATAACCGTTGAATTAGTAATAACTAGCTTTTTTTGGCTATAAATTATAAATCAATTTAATTCATTCCATACTATAAATTCCATCTTTCTAATAATTATTATACTCCAAAATTATGAATCCAAATAATTCCTGACATCTAAATTCGTAAAATTCAAATCCCAATACTCAAGCTCCAAATTTAAATTTTCTATTTCAATATCCAAAACATATTTTTCATTTATTTAAAATGCAAATATGAAAAATGCTCAATTTTTATACCAAAGAAATTTCAATTTTCAATCTCCTAATCCTCCATTTTCATTTCACGATACCCGTTAAATTATTTGAATTTAAATTCTTTAAATTATGTTGTTTTCCGATATTTTAATTATATGTTAAGGAATTTTAATATTTATATTTGTTAGGTCCCAATTTGTTTGTAGAAGGGGGGTTGAATGCAAACAATACCGTTTAAGCGAATAAAATGCGGAATAAAAAAGTGAAACAAAATTCAAGTTAAATAAAACTTTTATTAAACTTGAAAGGTGTTACAACTACGGTATCAGTTACAAGGGATTAATCTCAAATCAATTATTACAAATCTAGAATAAATTCGACATGAACTTTTTCTATTTTTGCAATTAAAAGATCAAATGCTAAATGCGATTTGAGATTAAGTTCTAGGGATTTTAATCTGCTAGATTGATACACAAGAACAAGATAAAGATTTCTAGTTGATTGGATTTAACTTTACAATCTAGAAATTTAATCTTGAAGAAAGCATATGAAAAATGAAAATGTTTTGCCTTTGTTTTCTGCTTCTTTTTCTCTTGACTTGTGTGTTCTGTATGTTGAATAATTGCATGAATAACTTCTGCTGTGTTTTGTTGTTTAAGTAAACAAAACAATCCAGTTGAATCAGCAAGACTTTCGGCAAGACAATCAAATGAACTGGTATGACAATCCATTTGAACTGGTAGGACTTTCGGTGAGACTATCCTTTTGAACTAGCAAGACAATCCCAATAGCTAGCAAGACAATCAGAATGAACTAGCAAGACTTTCGGTATGACTATCAATTGTCATACCGATTGTCATAGTAGTTCAAATCAAATTGTCTTACTGAATTATTAATAGATTTTAATCTAATAATAATTCTGAAAATCCTTAATATTAATTCTGAATTAATTAATCAATTAATTCAATTAATCAATAAATTAATCTTTGCAGATATAATTTATTTTCTTAATTAAATTATGTGACTTAATTAATTAATAGAGAATTAATATTAATCTTGAGCAGTAACCATTCTTCTGAAAATCTTCTGAAAATTACTGTCAATTATGAATCAATTCCACCACTTCAATGTTGACACTCGATGTACTGTCTGGTTCATGAGTGACTAACTTCCGTGACGTTTCTTCAAGCCTTGACCTTGATACTCTTGATTTTCTTCAGGCTAAATCCTTGTAATTAATTGATACCCTGACGAGATCTCTGTCACTTGATTAAATCCACAATCTTGATTTATATCACTGAGGCTTGATCAATTTCTTGAGCTTCTTCCAGTGAATTAAGTCTTCAAGTCTGTAGATGAATAATGTTTCTTAACCCTTTGACAGATGTTACTTTGTGAGATCTCTCTGACGATAGATCCACTATTTACTTATTACATTCTTATTTGAGTTGAGTTAAATCCTCGAATATACAAATAGGCTATGCCATATGCCTTTCAATCTCCCTATATTTGCTTGTTAGACAATAACAACAAATACCTAGAGGATAACTCAACTAACAAATAAGAAAAAGATATAAACAGTAATGCAAAGTAAATAGCAGAAAAGTTCTGGATTATATTTAACATTTTCCAGATTCCAAAAGAAATTTACAAGTGAATACAAGATAGATGTTCCTCTAGCCTGAACATATAACTACATTAGACTATCTTGATTCATAAAGCTCTAATCATATTACATTGAGTTTTGAGCTAATTGACTTCAGTTGTCTTCTCTTCTGACTTCACCTTCTTCTAAATCTTGAAGCAACTCCTTGTCAAAGACATGATCCTTTTTTGAAGTGAAGCTTGTTGGTCTGACTGGTTGAACTCCAACTGACTTCAACTTATTCTTGATCTGATTGTACCTTTTAATATTCTTTTCACAATAAGCTTGAATCAAATCAGCAGCTTGAGTCTTCAACATGGATAAGTATCCAGCAGTTCTTAAATGATGTTCCATCCAGACCAGATGCTTAGCTGAGTAGTCTTTAAGAGATTGTACATCTAGCTGATAGATTTGAAGATAATCAGACTTAAAGAATCTCACCTGATGAGGATTGTTGACCACTTGAGGACTAGCCCTGCTGGCAAACTCTTTAAGCCTTTCTCGAAGAACTTCATTCAATTCTGAGCTTTTTTTTACCTTGTTGAGACGAACCCAAGTCTCTGACAAAGAACGATTCTCAAATATATGAAGTGACACCTTGAAAGATCCTCCACTCTGACAATATACAAAAATGCTCATCTCATTTAGGGATCTATCAAAAGCAGCTGTGATCCTTGAGACTTCAGTCTTGATAGCATTCATGTACATGTCATTGTTAGGATTTGAGATTTCCAGCTTGTCAAGAAGATGTAGGAACTGCCTATCATTGTTAGTGCTCAGCTGAGGCATATCAAGTACTCTCCTAGCTTCATCCCATTTTTCACCAATCTTCAGTCTGACATCTCTTCTCCTTTCTTGAGCCTTAATGTCATGAAGACGTTGCTTTTGAAGAGTTTCTGTTCTTTGTATGTCTTTCCTCATATCAATGATCTGGGAGACCTTTTTGAGTTTAGCTTCTTTTCTTTTCATCTCTGACTGCTGCTGCTGAAACTCTTTCTCAAAGATAGGATCCACTGTAGCTTCCTCTTCCCATTCTCCAAAATTACTTTCCTCTTCAGCTTCAAATAAACCATCTTTATCTTCCAAGACTGGTTCAGTGGGAATGTCAAAAATATCAAAGTCATCCTGTTCTCCACTGTAATAGACATCATCAGCCTTTCCTTTGTCCCCAGCAGAGGTATCTTTTTCTTTCCCCTTTCCACTACTCCCTTTCTTCTCCCCCTTACTTGAGGGATCCTCTACTGACTTTCCCTTAGATCCTCCATGACCTCCATCACCTCCCGAGCCTGAGCCTCCACCAGACGGCCCTTCAAAGTAAGTCCTTTGTTCTTCATTGGGACAGTGAGAATTTTTTATCATGTAGTACAGGTGCTTCATCCCTTCATTCAGATGTTCCATACCTGTCTCTATCTTCAGAAATCTAGAGGAATCCAGTGAATGATTCATTTCAACCAAATCTTCAAGAGAAGTCATCCTTGTATGTAGAGAGCAGAAGTTAGAAATGTCATCAGATGATAAAGTTGGAGTTTCCTGAATGGAATTGAGCTTTGGTGTGACAGTATTCTTGAGATCTGAGATATCATTCCTTATGAGTGCCAGCTGATTGTTGACAGAGGTGGAAGAAGAAGACCGTTCAACCACTTGTGCTTTGAATGCTTGAGCTTCAGCTTGGCTTTTAGCAAGTTCTTCTTTTAGAGCAGCAATTTGAGCCAACAGGTTTACAGTATCTGTGTCTGTGTGTGCTCAAACCTGAATTTCACTCGTGTTTGGTTCACTCACCTCACGTGCTTGTGTTTCTCTCAATATAATTGCTCGTGAGGAGTCTTCCTGTTGCTGTTCTTCTGTACCTGCAGTTAAAATCACCCTAGCCTCTTCAAGAGAGGTCAGTGGTGGTGCAATATGAATTCGCGAGTCCCGATCCTCAGTCAAACCTATCATTTCATGTGAAATAGATGTCTGAATTGCTTCAGGGATAGATTGACCGACTTGCCCTCCACTTTCTCCAGATAAATCTGCGAGTGGAGAATCCCTTGAGGGAGCCAGAGGTGTTTGATCTGGGAGGGGAGAAAATGACTCTATTAAGGGTGGCTGAGAGTCAGATTTTCCCTCAGAAGCATGTGACTGCTCTTCTGCCGTAACTATGGCAGGCACTGTAACAGTCTCTATGTGCACTCCTCGCTCTGTGTCCTGAGTATCATCTGTGGGTATGTATGGTTCCATTGTGAGTAATGGAATTGTGCTTGACTCAGTAAAAGATGTCATAGCCCAATGGCGAATTTCAATAGATTCATCCTGTTGAGAGAATGTCTCTAGTAACTGTTCATTGGCCATTTCAAAGTCCATGTCCTGTTGGGAGGACAAGGATGGGCTTTCAGATGCCTCAGTATAAGTTCTTCTTTTCTTTGGAGGAGGCAGAGCTGAGAGTTCACTCACATTTAACAATGCAATACTTCCTATTAATCTTCTGGGTAACATTTTAGACAGTGGGGGAGAGGTTGAGATAGAATGTGACTCTATGTTTGGCTCTATGACCTGGGATTGAAGCTGTGGTTCTACAACTTCATGGTCAGCCCTATCAACCACTAGGGGTCTTTCAACAAAAGTAGGAGTGGAGTGAGGATGAGGAATTACTACCTGTAATGGAAGAGCATCTGATGTTGGAGGAGCCTGGGTGGCTTGAACCACTGGAGGTTGAGGTTGCTGTTCATGACCGGGAAGATTGAAAATAGGTAAAGAAATATAGGTGGCCATGAAAGTAGATACAAGTACTGGAACTTGCATGAATTTGAAGGTTGTGTCTTGGCGGGTGTAAATCTTTTTGCTTACCGGAGGGGGTTCGGTTACTGCAGAGTTAGCAAAAAGGGCTTTGTGCTCAGGTGTGAGAAGATGATCTGCTATAAGCATGAGAAAACGAGCATAGTAACATGATACCCTACAATTTGTAGAATAATCACGTAAAGCAGTAGAGAGACGTCTCAAGAGAATGGGAAAAAGTAGTTTGCCAAAATTGATCCTTTGATTGAAAACAACCGCAAGACCAATATACTGCAGAGTGGAAGTGATGTTGTGAAAGTTGGATTTAGTGCAGTTGGCAAACACTTTAGAAAGTGTATCGAAGAAAATATCCCATTCAGACACAAAATTGGATTTTGAAAGTTTGGGTAAATTGATCACCCCCTGATAGTGAATAGCATGGAAAAAGTTTGTGATATCATTTTCAGAGGGTAAATTACAGAAATTGTCCAATGGAAAATTTAACGCCTGATTGACTACTGTTTCATCAACCACATACTGTGTGTTTGCCACGGTGAATGAAAAAGATTTTGAATCATCGGCCACAGTAGAGGTTGTGCAAATCAGTCTAAGCATATCGACATTTAAAATCACATTTGATTTAATAGCAGAGCTAACAATCGAATGGTCATTTAAAAATCTAATCCAAGGCTTAAATTTTTCCACATCACATTTTTCCGGATTAAAATAACCAACCTGATTATGCGCGACAATTTGGAAATTCAGAGCCATTTAAAATAATAATAAGACACACACTTTCAGAATTTTAAGAATAATATTAAGAAAATTCGAATTAATTAAATTAATTTAATAATTCGAATTAAATTAATTATAGTCGAAAAATTTAGACAGAAATGTATCTCGTTAAAATTCTTAACTCACAAACGCAGATTTGAAAAGCCAAAAGACACAAAACAGAAATTAAAATTTAAATCAAAAATACCCAAAATCAACAAACACAATGATTAAAAAAAAATTTGAAAAAAATTTTGGCAGCACTCCTGTATGTATATATATGTAAGTATATATCACAGGAGTGATGATTTAGATTGCTGAGTAAAGACTCGAGCAAAGGAGAATCAAAGGCAGTTGAAATTGTTTTTGATCGAAGAGAGAGAAGAGAGAAAAAAAACTGTTGAATTTTTTTTTTTTTGAAAAACTGAAGAAAATGAACTAATGAACCTAAAAACACACACAAAAACATGTTAAGTAGTATAACTGGTATGACAATCGGATTGTCATACCGATTGTCATACCGATTGTCACACCAGCTTAAAGACAGAAAAAAAACAAATAAAACAAAACAAATAAAAATAAATAACTGGTATGACAATCTGATAGTCATACCGATTGTCATACCAGTATAAAATAAAACAATATAATTCTGATTATAATTTTATTACTGGCATGACAATCAATAGTCATACCGATTGTCTTGCCAGTTATAAAATTAATCTGATTTTTAAAATAACCAATCATTATTACTAAAATGACTTTCAGCAAGACAATTTCAATTGTCTTGCCGATTGTCATTCTAGAATAAGAAAAAATAAGTATTAACAGATTTATATATACATGTGTACTGAAATGATTTTCAGCAAGACAATTTTAATTGTCTTGCCGATTGTCATTCCAGTAGAAAGACTATATATATTATTTACAGAATATATTAACAAATATGGAAAACTGAAGTAAAGTCTTATATTAATAGTAAAAATTCAGAAAATATTTACAAAAACAAAGACAATATTTCAGAATTAATTATTTTTATTTCAAAAATAGATTTCTGTTGAATTTTAGCAAATAAAATTCATAGAAAAATATTTTTAGAGAAAATAAAATATTCTGAGATATTTGAAGTTAACAAGTCGAGTAAATAAAACAGATAAGATAATAAAAATTCCATAGAAATAAGCAAGAAATATGATAGAATGATAAAACAAATTTGCAAATGAATTTTTCATTTATGAAAAATTCATTTGTAAATTCATTCAAGAACAGATCTCAGATATTAACTAAACTAATCACTAAAACTATTCAACATGCCCAATTTACCAACTAATCTGGTAAATGTGGATTCATCAAGTGGTTTAGTGAAAATATCTGCTATTTGTTCTTCTGTTGGAACAAAGAATAGTTCAACAGTACCATTCAAGACGTGCTCTCTAATAAAATGATACCTGATGTCAATGTGCTTTGTCCTCGAGTGCTGCACAGGGTTGTTGGTGATGGCTATTGCACTTTTATTGTCACATAAAATAGGAATTTTGTTCAATACAGAGCCATAGTCTCGAAGCTGGTTCCTAATCCACAAGATCTGAGCACAGCAGCTTCCAGCAGCAATATATTCAGCCTCGGCCGTTGAGTTGGAAACTGTTTGCTGTTTCTTACTGTACCATGAGACTAGCCTGCTTCCTAGGAATTGACAACTCCCTGAGGTGCTTTTCCTATCAACAACACTTCCTGCGTAATCTGAATCTGTATATCCAACAAGGTTAAAACCAGATTCTTTAGGGTACCAAATACCTAGATTTGGTGTTCCCTTAAGATATCTTAAGATTCGTTTAACAGCAACGAGATGAATGTCTCTAGGATCCGCTTGGAACCTTGCACATAAGCATGTAGCATACATAATATCTGGTCTACTTGCAGTAAGATAGAGTAACGAGCCAATCATACCTCTGTAGCTTGTGACGTCTACCTTAATGGAGTTTTCACATGGTCCAAGCTTGACAGCTGTAGTTTATGGAGTCCTTGCTGATGCAGAATCCTCTAGATTGTACTTTTTGAGGAGTTCCTTGAGATACTTGGATTGACAAATAAATGTTCCATTTAACCTTTGATTTACTTGTAATCCAAGAAAGAACTTCAGCTCTCCCATCATGCTCATTTCAAACTTGCTGTGCATTAACTTAGCAAATCTCTTACAGAGATTATCATTAGTAGACCCAAATATTATATCATCCACATAGACTTGGACTAATATAGTATCATTCTTATGTTTTTTTAAAAAAGAGAGTTTTGTCTATGACACCTCTAATAAAGCTATTTTCAATAAGAAATTCAGAGAGAGTGTCATACCATTTTCTTGGAGACTGTTTGAGCCCATAGATAGCCTTGAAAAGAAAGAAGACAAAATCCAAATGATCTGGATCTTCAAAACTAGGAGGTTGCTCTACATATACCTCTTCATCCAACTTTCCATTCAGAAAGGCGCTCTTGACATCCATTTGATAAACTTTAAAGTTTGAGAATGCTGCGAATGCCAGAAATATCCTGATGGCCTCAAGTCTAGCCACTGGAGCATAGGTTTCATCATAATCAATGCCTTCAGCTTGAGAATACCCTTTTGCTACCAGTCTTGCCTTGTTTCTTGTAACCACACCATCTTCATCTAGTTTATTCCTGAATACCCACCTAGTACCAACAGCTTTCTTGTGTGTAGGTCTAGGTACAAGTTTCCAGACTTGTTGCCTTTCAAACTGATTGAGTTCATCTTGCATAGCAATCACCCAATCTGGATCAGTTAGTGCTTCTTCAATCTTCTTAGGTTCCATCTCAGAAAGAAATCCTGAGAACAGACACTCATTTTGAGTAGCACGTCTAGTTCTGACTCCAACATCTGGATCACCAATAATCAACTCAAAAGGGTGAGCTTTATTCCAGATAGTCTGTCTTGGAAGATTTGATCTTGATGATTCGCCTTGAAATTCATTGTGATGTTGTGTCCTACTAGATGATCCTTCAGCATCTCCCCCTGAGTTATTGCCATGTTAACTTGAAGATTCTCCATCAGTAGCAGTGGTATCTACATTGTTGCCAAAGTTTCCATCACTATTACCTTGTGTATCATCAAGATTAACAGGTTCTTCACCAGCAACAACCTCAGGTTCTTGACCATGTTCTGATTCTGAATCTGACATATCATCAAACTTCAGTTTCTCAGAAGGATCTTCAGTTTGGATACTAGGGAGTTTAGTGTCATCAAATGTAATATTGACACTTTCAGTTACTTTGTGTTGATCAATGATATACACTCTGTATGATCTTCTTCCATATCCAACAAAAATACCCTCATATGCCTTTGCCTCGAATTTACCACGACGCTCATCTCCATCCTTGAGCACGAAGCATCTGGCACCAAATACATGAAAGTATTTAATAGAAGGTTTCTGTTCATTCAAAATCTCATAAGGAGTTTTCATGAAGTCTTTGTTGATTAGAGTTCGATTTTGAGTATAACATGCAGTATTGACAGCTTCAGCCCAAAAGTACATTGGAAGACCTGATTCACTTAACATCGTTCTTGCAGCTTCAATCAATGTACGATTCTTCCTTTCTACCACTCCATTTTGCTGAGGGGTTCTAGGAGCTGAAAATTGTCTGGTAATCCCTTTGTCTGTACAGAATTCATTGAGAAGTGAATTCTTGAATTCTGTTCCATTATCTGACCTTATTGCTCTAACAGGGACGTTAGAATCTAACTCAATCATCTTGATATGATCAATCACAACTTGTGGTGTTTCATCCTTAGAGTGAAGAAATAAAACCCACGTATACTTGGAATAGTCATCAACTATCAAAAGACAGTAACACTTCTTTGACATCGAAAGGACATTAACTGGTCCAAATAAATCCATGTGCAATAATTGCAGAACACCAGTTATGGAAGATGTGTTAGTGCCTCTGTGACTTGTTTTCTTTGACTTTCCTTTCTGGTAAGCCTCACATAGTCCTTTTGGAGAGAATTCTAGCTGAGGCAGACCTCTTACCAATTCTCTTTTTACAAGAGAATTCATTGTTTTAAAATTGAGATGAGAAAGTCTCTTGTGCCATAGCCAACTCTCATCTGACGATGCCTTTGCATAGAAACAATTGACTTCAGGATTGCTTCCAGAGTTCATGTCAGCTACGAACAGATTTCCTTTCCGGATTCCCATTAAGGAGGGTTTTTCACTTTTCTTGTGCAGAATCTGACACTTCAGCTTGTCGAATAAAACATTGTAGCCGTTATCACAGAACTGACTAATGCTAAGCAGATTGTGTTCAAGTCCTTGCACAACATATACATTTTCAATGATAACATTTCCAGCTAGCAAACAGCCATATCCCTCCGTTAAACCTTTGCTGTTATCTCCAAAGATAACCACTGGGCCAGCTTTCTCAACCACATTGATAGCAGGGCTCTATCTCCGGTCATATGTCTTGACGATCCGCTGTCAAGAATCCACACTACCGGTTGTACCTGTTTAATGCCCTCTTTTCTTGACGATGAGGTGCTTGCATCACTAGCCATGAGAGCAAGATTCCCAACTTCTTCATCTTCACTGTCAGTATCATCCCAGCTTCTTCCCTTTGCCAGGTAAGCCCTTTCAGATTTACTCTTCTGATTAGAATCGTAAGAGTTCTTCCTAGCTTGTTTTGGCTTCCTGCATTCTGTGGCAAAGTGTCCCAACTCATTGCAGTTGAAACATCGAATGGTGCTTCGATCAACCATCCTTGTTTTATACCCACCACTGCTAGAGGATGAAGATCCACCTTTCTGGAATCTGTTGTAGTTGGACTTGTACTTGAACTTGGGATTCCTTTTGAATCTGACATTTGAGAATCTCTTGACAATCAGGGCCATTGACTCATCCTCAAATTGCTCCAGTTCTTCCAAGGAATAATAATCATCTCCTGATTGATTTGTAGTAGGAGAATCAAATTCTGCTACTATCACATTATCTTCAACCTTGGAAGACTGTACCATTCTTTCTGACTGTTGAGATTGTTGTTGATATTGTGGTTGTTGTTGTTGTTCATCAGCTACTAGAGCAGTAGACGTGCTGACCACTCTTCCTTTCCCGTAAACTTCCTTCTGCTGAATCTGCTCCAACTCATAAGTCTTTAACACACCATAGAGCCTTTCCAAAGAAATCTCACTCAGATCTCTTGCTTCTCTTATGGCAGTGATTCTATGTTCGAGATGAGTTGGCAGTGTTAAAAGGAACTTTTTGTTGACCTCCCTGATGGAATAGTATTTACCATTAATGTTCAGGTTGTTGATCAATGCATTGTACCACTCAAACACTTCAGTGATTCCTTCCCCTGGATTGGATTTAAAGTATTCATACTCAGAGGTTAGGATTTCTAGTTTGTTCTCCCTAACTTCCTCTGTGTCTTCATTAATAATATCAATAGTTTCCCAGATATGTTTGGAATCTTTACAATTCATCACATGTCTATTCATCAAGGGATTAAGGGAATCTACTAAGATTAATTGAAGGCTAGCATCCAGGGAGGCTTCTTCTATTTCAGCAGGAGAGAAGTCCTCAGGATCCT
Organism: Apium graveolens; assembly: GCF_009905375.1. Lineage (NCBI taxonomy): Eukaryota > Viridiplantae > Streptophyta > Magnoliopsida > Apiales > Apiaceae > Apium > Apium graveolens. Next base: position 9,049 of record NW_027418797.1, on the reverse strand, counting down.
TCACATAAGTTCTCGCTTTGGTGATCGCCACATCATTTTCTATTACCTCTGGTTCAATAACCATAGGAATTTTTGGACCCTTCTTTAACACTTGCAAATATTTGGGATTAGCAACCTGTAAAAACAGTAGCATCTTCTTCTTCCACATAACATAATTTTTCTTTATCGAAAAGTGGAATTTTAACGGTTCCAACTTTTTGTGTAGTCATTATGAATTTTTGAGTGTATAAAAAATTCAAGAAGTGAAAGAAACACAAAAGTCTAGGATCTAGATTTGTACGTTAATCAGAAGGCTCTGATACCAATTATTAGGTCCCAATTTGTTTGTAGAAGGGGGGTTGAATGCAAACAATACCGTTTAAGCGAATAAAATGCGGAATAAAAAAGTGAACAAAATTCAAGTTAAATAAACTTTTATTAAACTTGAAAGGTGTTACAACTACGGTATCAGTTACAAGGGATTAATCTCAAATCAATTATTACAAATCTAGAATAAATTCGACATGAACTTTTTCTATTTTTGCAATTAAAAGATCAAATGCTAAATGCGATTTGAGATTAAGTTCTAGGGATTTTAATCCGCTAGATTGATACACAAGAACAAGATAAAGATTTCTAGTTGATTGGATTTAACTTTACAATCTAGAAATTTAATCTTGAAGAAAGCAGATGAAAAATGAAAATGTTTTGCCTTTATTTTCTGCTTCTTTTTCTCTTGACTTGTGTGTTCTGTATGTTGAATAATTGCATGAATAACTTCTGCTGTGTTTTGTTGTTTAAGTAAACAAAACAATCCAGTTGAATCAGCAAGACTTTCGGCAAGAGAATCAAATGAACTGGTATGACAATCCATTTGAACTGGTAGGACTTTCGGTGAGACTATCCTTTTGAACTAGCAAGACAATCCCAATAGCTAGCAAGACAATCAGAATGAACTAGCAAGACTTTCGGTATGACTATCAATTGTCATACCGATTGTCATAGTAGTTCAAATCAAATTGTCTTACTGAATTATTAATAGATTTTAATCTAATAATAATTCTGAAAATCCTTAATATTAATTCTGAATTAATTAATCAATTAATTCAATTAATCAATAAATTAATCTTTGCAGATATAATTTATTTTCTTAATTAAATTATGTGACTTAATTAATTAATAGAGAATTAATATTAATCTTGAGCAGTAACCATTCTTCTGAAAATCTTCTGAAAATTACTGTCAATTATGAATCAATTCCACCACTTCAATGTTGACACTCGATGTACTGTCTGGTTCATGAGTGACTAACTTCCGTGACGTTTCTTCAAGCCTTGACCTTGATACTCTTGATTTTCTTCAGACTAAATCCTTGTAATTAATTGATACCCTGACGAGATCTCTGTCACTTGATTAAATCCACAATCTTGATTTATATCACTGAGGCTTGATCAATTTCTTGAGCTTCTTCCAGTGAATTAAGTCTTCAAGTCTGTAGATGAATAATGTTTCTTAACCCTTTGACAGATGTTACTTTGTGAGATCTCTCTGACGATAGATCCACTATTTACTTATTACATACTTATTTGAGTTGAGTTAAATCCTCGAATATACAAATAGGCTATGCCATATGCCTTTCAATATTTACTTTTTTCTGTTAGGAATATTTGTCTTTAGATTTATGCAAATAAAAGAAAGTATTTGGGGGACAATTTAGGCTACTTGAAGAGGTGCAGATTAATGATAAAAGTTGTTATATTTGACCCGAAAGGAAGAGAAAATAAAAATATTTTATCATTGAGTTGTCAAGTTTTAGCACTCGTAGAGAATGCCTCCATCTGGGCTCTGTCCCTTTTTGGTATATTAGAATGGGGAACTCATTTTTTTGGTACATATGTTCAAAAAATTCCATTATGGTACAGAACGCCTGTACTTGTGGGATTCTACAACTGACACCCAGAACAAGTGGCGTTCTGGGGTCTTTTTAATTTTTTTTCTCTTTTTCCCCGTGATGAAGTTGTGTTAATGTGTTTTTGAACGAAATAAAATTAGATAAAGGGCTATTTTTGGACTCCCATATTAAAAAAATGGAAAATGTTTTTAGTAATTTTTTTTTTGTTGGCTTGTAATGTAAACCTAATTTATGTGTGTATTTTTTAATTTAAATAAAAAACCGTACAAATAAGATTTTTTTAGCTCCGAAAAGGGTGTCGTGCAATGTGAATGTATAATTTTTTAGGTGAGTGCATGTTTTGGCACGTGCGTATGTAAATAACCGTAGTTTTTTTTGGGATTCAAATTTTTTTGATGTGTTATAATGTAAACCTATATTTTGGGAAAATTATAATTTTGAATTAAAAATTTATATGGCCAACACTTTTGTAGCTTCGAAAATGGTGTCTTGAGCGGTGAGTGCGTAATGTCACGGGAGGGTAAATTTGTGCACGACATATTTAAATAACCGGAAATTTGTTTAGGAACATTTTTTAGGTATGTAAAAACATTTGGAGTCTGTATGAATAAATAATAAATAAGCATTTGGAGTTTTTTTTATTAAAAACTAATATCACTAACACTTTTGTAGCTTCGAAAATGGTGTATTGAGCGGCGAGTGCTTAATTGTAAGTGAGATCATGTTTGGGCGTAATTGGAAAAAATTTGTATATGTTACATTTTAGTTTTTAATTTGAAACTCGATAAAGGGTGTCATGCGGGATAAAGAATTTTAAAAGTACGTTGTAACGGAAAGTGGATAATGAAAATGATAAAGTAGGCAGTACCATTACAACTGAAAAAGGGATAATGAAAGAACTCTCAAATTCTTTAGTCATCCGCAAGATTAACAACGTAATGATCAAATTCGTGATCTTCAATCTCGTTAGCATTTTTATAATTTTTGTTCCTCATCCCCTTGAATGTGAGGGGAGGTATGCTTATGACCTCCCTCCCCCATTTTTGTGGGTTAATATGTGCCTACTCGACCGAGTTTGACGCGGTGGCCAACGGGTCGGGGCCGTGAGTGCTATAAACAGATGTTTGTAGCCATACAACATCATCGTGACCTTGAGAAAAAATCCCCAAGTTTGACAATATACTTAGCATATTTCTTATCCCACTATTCTTCCTCTTCACGTATCTTTTCACTCCTACACCTTGCGACTACATCCTCGGCCTCCCTTTTCCTCATCTCAAGCTCGTCCTCCATGAAGTGGTAGTATCGACACATTTCTTTTAATTCATAATCATATTCTTCCTTTGAAATGTTACCAGCGTTGAAATTCTATTAATATTATCTTCGTACGGATCGATGATTTCATAAACTCGAAGTGCATTCCCCGTACCCAATAAACTGTTCATTGTCACGGACGGCGAATCCTTGTGCAGCCCGTATAGCTCGCATTCTTCGGATAAATTGTTTGATCTCACTGATTTTTGCTCTGTGAGATTCAGTAGGTGCTTGAGATTCGGTCCATTTATACCAATTAACTTCCCTGTTGTTACGCATTTCCGAGCTTACGTGTCCCTTTCCCTTGTCCATGACCCTCAGTGTATGAATCTAAAAATATGGAGAATCTTAAAGTGGAGAGGGGTGACGTTGAGATGATGACTTATAGGTCCGCAGATATTTATAGGGCAAAAAATGAACTGGTAAACTTTAAACTTTGAACTGGGGAAATAATGACGAAGGTGAATTTAATAGTTTGAGTTTTTAAATCATTTAAAACATTTGCACGTGACTAAAGTTCTGAATTATTACATGTGCATTACCTTTGAAACCCACAATACTTGTTTCAACTTATCTTATTTTCGAGGAGATTCACACATGGGGTGTTTAATGCAGTGTTGGACAAGAAGAAGATAATTGAGGGAAAAAAACTATTACAATGAGGCAAAGAAATTACATTGTTTGCTAAAAATCAGCAAGGTTAACAACATATCCATCAGACTCTTCACCAGACTCTTCTTCCTCAGCCTCCATCTCTAGGTGTTGCTGATGAGCCACAACGTACCTTGCTATTAAGTTATCGTCTTGTTCGATAAGGTGATTTCATTATGTCATATTTTTTGTAAACCTCATCCACCTGACGTATACGTTCCTCCTCCGTTTGGGACATATCGTTATAGGCCCTTTCAATCTTCATTTTATTAGCTTTTTATTTCGTCCACTATTTTGTGATTAACCTTACCATACGATTTCTTCGCGATTTTGGATTCTTTCTTTTTCCTTCCACGTTCAACGGATTCAGCTAAACTTAGTTGATGCATACCTCTCTTAACATTTGTAGGCGTGCATGCCCTTTGCCCTTATCTATTTTATGTATAATAGATGCCTACAGTTAGAACATATGGTTCAAAGTTATGAAGTATGATGTATTTATAGGGAAAATGAGCCTTATAGTGGTACAACTTAAAGGTTATTTTGTACTCTTACCGTATACTCAATGACAAATATAATATTAATATACATCCAACAACCACTGAAATCTATCAGCCTTTAATAAAGACTTTGAGTTGTCATATTTTCACATGCTATATCTTCAATTATTTTGAAATGACTACTCGTTGTAGTGAAAGTAAGAAAAATGAAATGTCATTATGTAACAACTATAGAGCGTGAATAAAGATTGAAAGCAAAATAAGATTATCCTTAATAGTCCATTGCGTGTTTAAATTACTTTTATCAGTGGGTTGTATAGTCAATTACTGTCAGTCGAAGTAGCTTTACAGTTGTTAGAACAAATGAAAATGCGAGTAGATAAGTATGGAGTTTATTGTCTCATGTTGGCAATGTGTTGCAATATCATATTTCCCGTTATCATTGATGTATCATTTTATTTTTCCAATGGTTCCCTTGTAACATTATTTTCATTTGGATCAAGTTTTAAATAGTTTAAGTGTGCACCATTTGGAGCTAGTTTAGAAAGCATTGTGAATACTAAAACCAGGAACGAAAATGAGTTGATCGTGACATAATAAAATACAACAAGTCCAAACTAATAGAGTAAAGTCTAAACTGCATATAAACTGAAAACATGGCATAAATAAAGATGAGAAGTCTGGTGTAACGCCCTCCAGACCCGGGGATAAGTCTGAAAGGAATATGTCCTAAGTCCAATCATGTATTAGGATTTAGGAATAACTTTTATGTAATCTGTTTTGATTTCATTGATATTAAAAAAGGACTTGTTTTGTTTTATTACGGGCTTTATCTATTTAAGTGTTTAAATAAGATATACGATAGTTTAGAGTAAAGCTTTTATGGATTATGATGAGATCATAATAGTGAGACCTAAAAAGATGATAACTCTAAACTTAAATAGTTCCTGGTCATAGGATTACTAACTGGTAATTAATAATCCGCAAAGATCGGTACATACTATGCTTGCTTCATTATGAAGGATGTCTGTTCTCATAGACATTTATGTGGTGACACTATAGCTAGTATGTAGGTGCTTATTATAGAATAAGTTCACTGAACATGACTCACCTAGCTGCACAACTGATGGAGTTCACTCACGTGTCAGCAGTTGTTCGCTTAGTGATAGTTGTACAAGTATCCTTAGACTTGAGGTCATCATAGTCATCTTGTGTACACTGAACTATGCTTTGGTTTAGTTCTTAGTCTTCAGGGACAATTATTAGGGCTCTTCTGGGTATAGGAATTTGTACACGAAGATCGTGTATGATCAATAAAGGATCTACCCCTTCCAGGTGAAGGAAGCGAATGTTCAAGGCTGATCCACTTATGCTAGTTCAGGAATCTCTGGCCAGAGTGAATGAAATTAGAAAGGAGTTTCTAATTTGCATAGAACTACGCATAGTAAATGGTAAGTAAGTGATTGAATTAGATAGGCTTGACACGAGATTCATGCCTTGTATTTAATCGGGACATTGTAGGGTAGAAGGAGTTTATTATACGGTAACTATTCACTGACAGGTTCTTGGTATTCTAAGCAGTGAATTTATATTATCCGGATAGTCACGATATGTTGAGAAGCATCACTCACGATGTAGAATAAATGTGATTAATTAATTAATCATATTTAATAAATTAGAGACTTTATATAAATAATGATAAATAGTTTTATTATTATTTATTTCTACTACCGGCTTAATATTGAACCTACAGGGTCACACCATAAAAAGAGAATGATTTTATGGTGGAGGAATTAATTAATAATGGCTAATAATTATTTATTTGTGAAATAAATAATTAATTGGCAAATTAATAATTGATTAATGAGATTTAATTGATTATAAATTAATTAAGAAAAGTTCTTAATATTATTAATTAAGGTGCAAAGTGACTCTAATATAGTGAAAAGTGACTTACATGGTTGATTAGAGCCAAAATGTGGCTAAAAAGTGACCTGGTATGGAGAATTATTTCTAAAGTGTTTAGAAAAAGGATTATAATTAAAAGGTGTTTTAATTATTAATGAGAATACTAAATGGGATAATAATAATAATATTTATGGGAAAATTTCAGCGAAAATTTTGCGATAAATACACTATTATAGACCTATTTTATTCTAACCCGGAAACCCAAAAGTTTCAGAAAACCAAATTCTCTCCACCTCCTCCTCCTCCTAAAAGTCGTTTTCTGGTGGATACCGGTGGAGTGCTTCACACTTGAGGAGCAACTGCTAAGGATCTCTAATCGTTTGTCTCCGATTAATATTTAAAAGGTTAGATTCGATCTCTCGAATTTTTATTCACGATTTATATGCTTTTATTTGGATTTGTGTGTGTAAAAGTGTTTTTCCACGCCCCCGCTACGTTTAAAAATCCAACATTGTATCAGAGCATAGGTTTGTATGCATATAATCTGTGGTAAAAATTCAGAATTTTATTGGGTTGTATGAATTAATTATGATTTTTACAAGTTATATCATAGATTAATTTTGTCTGAAGAGAAATTGTTTCTCATAATAATTTTGAATATTGATCTGGGTTCTACAAGTGTTGTAGATCGTCTGGGGTATTTTTTCATAATTTTAAGATGTAAGATTTTTTTATTATGAATTTTTGAAGTATTTTTCAATTTAAAATTCGAATTAATAAGTATACAATATATATAGTAAATTGTTAGTCTATATGTATATATATCTGTGTTGTTGCTGCTGCTATTTTAAAAGAGAAGACAATGGCTGCTGCACGGAAAAGGTAGAAACAGAGAAGCACAGAGGTCAGCGGCACAAAATCCAAGGAAAAGGCGGCGACTGACGTATACAGGCGAAGGACCCGCGCGTCGACCACGCGCTGCGTGGGGCTCAACTGAGCTTGCGTGCCACGCGCGGCGCGTGGAAGACACGCGTGGTGACGTCATGCTGACGTCATGCTGACGTCCGCATAGGGGTTAGGGTGCGCGTGAGGCGCGTGAGGCGCGGTGGGAGCGTGAGGCGCGTGGGCGCGTTGAGGCGCGTGGGCGCGATCGTGGGGGAGGTCTGACACACGCCTGACAGCGCGTGTGCGTGTGGCAGCGCGTGGGACACTTCTCCGGTGCGCGTGAGGCGCGCGTGGGAGCTAGAATTGGGTGATTTTGGTGTCCGTGGATTCGTATTTTCGAGACGCTTCTAATGGTATATTATAGATATTTTAGTGAAGATTGTTTCGAACTGTTTATAGCTAACAGAAGTGTTTTTTAAGCTGTTTTTAACTGTTTAAATTGCTTTTAAATGCTTCATGTGATACATAGAGATGTATAATGCTTAGACTAATGTGCTAGATGATATAACATGCCTACCTTGATGTTTATTCATGTTGATATATGTGATATATGCTTAGTTTATCATGCGATGATAGATTTAGGTGAACTTAAATGAACATAGGCGTTTGTTAGACAACCTAGTATAGTGAAATTGTTTCATAACCTTAAGAATAATATTTGAATACAATCATGAGATTCTTGTATTTGTGAAACACGTAATTGAATATAAATTTTCGATATGAGAGAAAGGATGATTCTGTCAACAACAGATTTCTATCAGTAAGAAAGGGTTTTATGTGACGCCTCTTGACAATGCTCCACCCGATCTGGGAATCATCTGATTATTAATTATTGATTTGAAATATTTAATTTAAAAAGAAGAATCTCTTTATAATATGATTATGATGTAACGTAATATAATCCCTCTAAAAATAAATAATATCAAGTAGTAATTGGCCAATGATACAACGGGCTTGTGTCGGTCATAGCCTTCCAACATGGTAGAAAGTAGTTCTTATTTTTGAATCATTGTCGTTTCGTGCCACAGCCGAGGGCTTTGATTTCGAAATAAGAAATACTTGTCTATTACATAGAGATGTGTACATTGAATAAGAATCTAAAGGTCATTACGTGCCACAGCCGTGGGCCTTTGGGGACTGATTCATTTGTACGGAATGTTGGGTTTGACTTGACTTAGAATATTGAGTTTGTCGTGCCACAGCCGTGACTCAATTATTCAAGAGGCTAAAGTTTGATTAGGGAATAACATTAGATGTAATTGACAAGAGTTGTCTGCCTATTGAACATTACATGGCGTTTCGTGCCACAGCCGGGGTTGTGTAATGGAATGTAGGATCCCTATTCCCACTAGCATTATGAATGCTTAATTTTTCATGTAGGGGGTTGAATAAATTAGGAAAACTAGTGGGAGCCACTTATGAATAAAGACCGATTCATATAGTGTTTTTGAAATGAAATCGAATATTTGCTAAGTGTTGTTATGTGTTTTCATTTACAGATTTACTTTGTATGTTATGTCTTCTGCACTATCACTCAGGAGCATACTAGATGCTCACAAATTGACTGGTCCTAATTATGCTGACTGGCTTCGAAACTTGAGAATTGTTCTCAGGATTGAGAAGCTGGAATACGTGATTGACTCACCTAAGCCTACTGAACCTGCTAGTGATGCACATAATGATGAACACGTTGTGTATCGTAAGTGGATAGATGATGCAAATGTTGCTCAATGCATCATGCTAGCTTCCATGAAAATTGAGCTACAGAAGCAACATGAGCAAATGGATGCTCACACTATCCTCATGCATCTACAAGAGTTGTATGATGTGGCGGGGAGGA
>NW_027418796.1:0-42779 GCF_009905375.1 Apium graveolens | reverse complement strand
GAATAGACTATTCTGAGACGTTGATTTACAAAAAAATATAATTTTCGTTTCCCCCTCTTTTATTTGGATTCCCGCCTGAATTTTTGAAAAAAAATTGAAATTTTTTGAAGGTGATTTAGGTTTGGAAGAATGATTTTCTAAAATATAAGACAATAGTTAAAATTAAACCATTGTACGAAAGTTTACAAACAAGCCTTTTTTTAGGAAACCATTGTGTCATGACATCAACCTTTTTGAAAAAATATAAGACAACGGTTTGGGCGAAAATCTATTGTAGGACCTGTACAAACAAGTCTTTTTCGTTCAAACCATTGTCTATTGACAACAAATTTCTTGACAATCCCAAAGACTTGAATGGGACTTGAATCGTTACTATACGCTTTCAAAATGTGTTACAAGAGAAGTGATTGGCATATAAACACTCATATTATCAAACACATGTTTAAATATCACTAAGGTTATACGAAATAAATAACTAATATTTTTTCCTTATAATATGTTGTATCGTAATTATATACGTACGTAGATCCCGTCATTACTTTCGAAATATAGTCGATAACTATACATATGAAAGATTCGGGACTTGTTAAGTTTACAATATTACATAGAGACCGTATGAGAAAGAAAAGTGAAACGAGTCATTTAATGTCGATCCAGTTGAATATTTCATTTTTTCTTAATTTAATTCGATACAGGGGTTTAAAATTTGGAAGAATGATTTTTTAAAATATAAGACGACAGTTTTAAAATTAAACCATTGTATGAAAGTGTACAAACAAGCCTTTTTTGGAAACCATTGTGTCATGACATCAACCTTTTTGACAAAATATAAGACAACGGTTTGGGCGAAAATCCTGTAAGAACCTGTACAAACAAGTCTTTTCGTTCAAACCATTGTATATTGACATCAAATTTCTTGACAATCCCAAAGAATTGAATGAGACTTGAATCGTTACCGTACACTTTCAAAATGTGCTACAAGAGAAGTGAATGGCATGTAAAAACTCGCATTATCAAACACATGTTTAAATATCACTAAGGTTATATGAAATAAATAACTTATATTTTTTCGTTATAATATGTTGTATCGTAATCATATACTTACGTAGATCCCGTCATTACTTTCGAAATATAGTCGATAACTATACATCTGAAAGATTCGGGACTTGTTAAGTTTACAATATTACATATAGACACCGTATGAGTAAACAAAAGTGAAATGAGCCATTTAATGTCGATCCAGTTGAATATTTCATTTTTTCTTAATTTAATTCGATATAGGGGTTTAAAATTTGGAAGAATGATTTTATAAAATATAAGACAACAGTTTTAAAATTAAACCATTGTTCGAAAGTGTACAAATAAGCCTTTTTTAGGAACCCATTGTGTCATGACATCAACCTTTCTGATAAAATATAAGACAACGGTTTGGACGAAAATCCATTGTAAGAACTTGTACAAACAAGTCTTTTTCGTTCAAACCATTGTCTATTGACATCAAATTTCTTGACAATCCCAAAGACTTGTATAACGACTCGTGTATTTTTGAATTATTTAAATATGAGATTATTATGGAAATTGTTAAGTAAATAAAATATGTGTTTTGGTTTTGGCAACAGTGTGTTGATATGCTATGTGTCTGTGATTTAGTGGTGTAAAGGGATTGGAATGTGTAGTTAAAAATTTAGTTATATTGTTCAGTTTTATTTTTAAAAGGTGATTTTATTACAGTGTTAAATCTGTAAATTTTTAGATTGTCTCTAAAATTAGTTTTATGATTCTATAACTTCAATAATTATTTTTGGGATTCTACAAAATTTAGATATCAATATTTATCAATTATTTAACCTGTATGATTTTCTGATTACATTTAATTGTAAAATCTGTACTTAATTCTAGAATTCTTTAAAAATTATGAAATTCATATTATTTAAGTTTGGAATATTTCAAGAATTTTAAAATTATTTTGGAAATTTTCGGGATTTATTTCACTCATGCGTTGATTCCTTAATTGTTAAAAAGTGGGTACAAGTTGCATTTTAGAAATTGTTTAAAAATCTCAAAATTATTGTTTTTATAAACTTCGAGGTATTTGTAACATTTTAAGACTATTTTCGCAATTTTCTGAATTTACTTTAAGTGCAGCTTGGTTCGTTAATTGTGAAATTCGGATACGAGTTGCATTTAAAAATATTTTAAAATTATGAAAATTTTATTTTATTAGTTTCGGGATTTTTAGAAAATTTTAAGTCTATTTTGGGATTATTCTGATTAATATGTATTCGCAAGTTATACGTTAAAATGTTAAAAACGATTTAAAATCAGGCTTCCAGTCGGAGATAAGGACACGTGGCTTAGGAATTAAACTACGTGGCAGCATCTCCGTGTGCGTGTAATGAGCTGATAAGGGTTACATTTTGATTTCATTTTTTTTGCAGTCTCTTCTTCTCTCCCATCATTCTCTCTCTCGTTCTCTCGATCATCTCTCCCTCCCTCTTCTCCGTTCACTTCCTGGCTTCTCCCTGAGTTTTCGCCACCGCTATATTTCCCGGCCGTCGCCCTTTTTGTTTTCCGGTGACTGCTCCATCTATTCCATTGTGTTTATACATATATTCGTGAGCATATGTGTGTGTAACTGTGATGGATGTGTGCGCTGTGTGTGTGTGTAATTGTGGTGGGTGTGTGCGTCATGTGTGTGTTGTGTGGTTTCCAGCAAGCTGTGTTTTTCCGGCCTCCTTACAGGCTGTCCATTTTCTATTTTACCAATTCCGGCCCTGTTGACCAAGTGTTTTGTTCTGCATAATTTGATTTTGTTTCGTGAAATTATGTGGGTGTTTGTTTCCCGATTATATACAAATATTAATTCGGGATTTTGCATAGTGCTGCAGGATTTTTATTTGATCGAAGTTTTGTAAAATAAATAATTTTGTGCGGTAAAATTTTATCCGATTTAATCGGTGGAATTTATCTGGAAACCCGACACGTATCGGGCACCAATAAATTTTACCGCCGTCGACGGTGAACTTCAGTGAGTCGATGGTGGACCGTGATGATTATATTCTGAGTCCTAATTTAATAAATAAATGTAAAATACGAATAATAATTAATAGTAGTGTTTGAATTGGTGTTTGGGGAAATTATGGATGTTGGTTGTTGTGATTATGAATTATTGTGGTGAATTGACGTCGATGATATTCGACGGGTAGTGCGATAAACGAAGGAAACGCTGCCCGATTTCCGGAAAACTGAACTATGTAAATACGGGAACGTATCCGATGATTATCGGGACGTCGCGTGACTATATATATATATATATATGTGTGTGTGTGTGTGTGTGTTTTTATACGAACTTGGTTATATGATGTGATGAAATATTTTGCCAAATCGATAACCCTGATTTCGTAAAATAAAGAGTATATGTATTTTCTGAAAACGAACACCGAACTGATTTTCGAGATTTTGAACCCTACTTGTTGTGTGTGTTATTATAATATAAATTTTTACTAGTCGGGTTTGGATATTTTTGGGTAAAATTGGTATCGAGGATATGTCAAGCATACCTAGACGTCTAACGTAGGGTATTTTAACCCTGTAGGTTATAGTCGGAAACCTGGAGGTGGACGATGGACTAGAGATGACTTAGTAGTCAGTCGACGAGCTTAGTAGAGTTTCAACAGAAAACTTGAGTATCAAAGTCGAATCCAATGGGATCTAGTGGATAGACAATAAAGCCTGAGCGATAGAGTCGGCTCAGAGTCGATCAGTAATAGTTGTAAAGCCCTGTAAGGCAAGTACTTCTGAACTTTTCTTCAAGATATATCGCAAATATTTTCAAACTGTTTCATAATATGTCGCTATTATTCAAAATAACTCATGTTTTATATTGCAAGTACTCTAAACTATTTACCCTTGAACCCTGATTTCTTGATCTTGAGCCGTAAGCCTTATCTTTGTAAACCATCCTTTGTTGATCCTTAGATACCAAATCACACAAATATGATACTACTCCCCAGATGTATAACTACCAAACACTAGAACAAAATTGTTTGAAAACACAGAAACTTTTATACTCCAACCACTCTTTAGAACATCAAAGAACTATACCTTGAAAAAACATTATTTGTCTAATACCTGATTCTTTTACAGATTGAAAACCGTTTCTTATACATACCCTAATGTACCCTTGTAATATCCATGAGTTTCCTTACATTTTATTCAAATATTTAATCATCATGGATTATGATCTTATTTTATCGAATTATATTGTTTATCATATTGGATGCTTTAGGATTGGATAGTTTTTTTTATATATGTGGACCAGATTCGTGGTCAGACCATACCAATGGTCAAGTTAGGCCAATTTTTGTGCCTTGGATCCAGTAATTAGAGCAGTGTTGTGTGCTTTGCTCGGGGTTAGTGCGTGACTGATCAGCAGCCTAACCTTGGTTTTAAAACTTAAAATGAATATCCAATTCTAATGATTGTTTAACAATGAACTTGATTTATCTGAATCATCTCGTTTGATCATTGAATAACCTCAATTATTGTCATGGTGACTTGCTGAGCTAGTTAGCTCACTCTTGCGAATCTTTTTATGTAATCTACATTTAAGAAGGATACGGTTGATAGCGAGGTTTCCCAGTTCAATGAACGAGCTAGGACCCCAGATTAAGTTGATCGAGCTAGCAGGAGCTTATTGCGGTAGTGAGATAGTAAGATTGTAAGAATAATTTCATTATCAGTTGTAAATTAAATTAGTTGGGATTTGGTGCGTTGTAATAAAAGTTAAGGTTGTGGCTTGTTTTCATACTTTAACCTGTTGTGATCCGTGGTTATGTAAAGCAGGGTCATTGCAAATAATATTTCTTATACAGGTTTTTTTATAGTGTATGTGTTGTGGACCCCAAACCGCTGACCCGGGTTTGGAGGGCTGTCACAGATTGGTATCAGAGCTACAGGTTATAAGTCACTGAACAAGCCTAGATTGTTGGGATTGGGTAGAGAGTTAGGATTAGGAATAAGGAATATAAAGATAGAACATTGTGAGGTTGAGTGCGACTTTATAGTAGGTCTCCGACCCGGGTTCGTATGCGATTTGGGATTCTTAGCTTGCGACGTGATTTCCAGACAACGGCAATGGCAGACCCTGATTTCCCTGTATCGTTTGATCGTTTGAAGCTTTCCGTTCGAGGATCGTCATCTTCTCTCAGATTTGATTTACACCTTGTTCCTCCGTCAGTATTAATGGTACTACCTTCTGTTATGATAGTTGCACCTTTTCAAGTTATTCTACGCTATTCTACCACCTCTTGATACGAGACTACCTATTTAAGAACCTCCATCTGTTTATTCTTGTTTTACTAGACATTTGGCTGTAAGTGTATCTCATCAGTTTACCCTACATCTTGTTCCATACCCTAGTTTAAAACTTGTCCTATGAAGCAACAGTACCTACTAGGATGGATTCGAGAGCTACAGTAAATGGTGAGCATCTGAGATATAAATAAAGGTGAGAAGAAGTTTAGAAAGAAGATTTAAGTGTTCCAGAGGATAGCTGCTACCAGACTAAAAGAAGCCATTAGCGACTAGGCCACCCGTGATTAGTTATGGGATGGATTAGATGAATTTTGAAAAGCTAGAGAGAAAAGTATAAATCTGGAATTTTTGTAGAATTAAATGATGGTGCTATGATAAATACGATATATAAAATAGTGATGTGATGTGATATGAGAAAATTTTGTTCTATGAACTAGACTTGTTGACTATTGAATAACCTATTTTACTTAACGACTGCAAAGTTAATGACGGGAGCATTACCAGTATGGAAGTTTTGATATGAAGCTACGAATACGATAAAACGCAACGATAATTGAAGTGATCGTTGATTAAGGAAGGCAAATGGACCTAATAAAGGAGAGAAGGTAGATTGAAATGAATGGACCTTTATGTGATCATTCCTTTAATTTGTACCTTGTTAGAGGTCGGAAGGACAACAACCAACTCATACAGTAAGGAC
Source organism: Apium graveolens (assembly GCF_009905375.1). Taxonomy (NCBI): domain Eukaryota; kingdom Viridiplantae; phylum Streptophyta; class Magnoliopsida; order Apiales; family Apiaceae; genus Apium; species Apium graveolens. The sequence continues at coordinate 36,763 of NW_027418796.1, read as the reverse complement.
AACCAAATTTATGATTTTCAAAATTTTAACAAGTTTTCCAAAAAGATTTTTTCTTACAAAATTTCTAAAAGCCTTTTTGAATAAAAAAATAATAAGTTTTAAACATTGGTTGTCAAGTTACTACTTGAGTTTCTTGTTTGTCAAAAGACTCGGATTAGCTGGAAGGATACTTATTTTAGATTTAGTATTGTTAATTCACAGGACAAAATGATCAGCGATTATGAAGAAGTTGATTATTCCCAACAGAAAGGTACAAATATTGTTTGATAAGATTAACAACAGAATCAGCGTACGGAGCAATTACTCATCCAATCACAGGATTATCCAAGTTCAAAGAATTCATTGATCTAACATAAGCCTGAGTATGACTGAAGGAGATTGAGAAGATTTCCAGATTTTCCTAAAAGAAGAATATTATTAACAAAAGGATCTCTATGTTGAATGATTCGGGGTTATTCTAAATTAAAAAGAGGAAACTCGAAGTTATCTGGTAGGAATGCCATTATGATCAAATTGTTAAAATATTATACGTGTAGGTGTGATGTTAAGGACGCAAGACTTAGCAAGTTAGAATTTACCATAATGCTTAATTTGCGAAGGCATTTCAACGTACTTTCTAAAGTTGTTATATGGAACAATGGGAATATGATCGAACAAGCTCGAAACATAAATATAAGAGAAATATGGATGGTGACCAATGGTGTCGTTCTTGTCTTCAATATTGTAGCGTATATTCCTTTTTAATTCCTAAAAATATATGAACTTCTTTTCTTAATAAACTCCTTATGATGATATGAAAAAGGAGGATGTTGCATCCCTTTCAAATTTAATGGTTCCCCTTAAGTTTTGCTTTCTGATTGGGACAAACAGTGTTATGGTGAGACACTTTATCAGAATGACGAAGAGTCGGGTGGGACGCCACCTAATCATGTGTTGTACGCCATATGGTATGAAAGACTGGCCATCTTAAGTACCAATGTGGTTGTCTCATTCATATTCAAATCCTTGTTTTTTCTTTCTTTTCAACTTTAATTTTTGTTGAATTATGAATCATTCCAGTTGTTTCGTTGTATTGCCGTTCTTTGCAAGAGTTTTTCAAATAGAAATCAACGTATTATGGACCAAGCGGGAAAAGTTCCATCTACCTCTCACGCATGGAAAACAAACAAGGGCATATGGCGAGAAATGCAAATCACTAGCCCCAGTCAGGGATGCACTAAGAGTCAAGGGAATCTACTCCAATGAGGAATACGTCTCCGAGAAGGAGAAACTGCGATTTTTCTGTGAAATATGTTATTCAGAATACGGATGTGGTGATGTGAATGATTATCGTGGATACTTTATACGTTAAAGTATTGAAAGATGTGAGAGCAACTTGATTATTTAGCCCCCAAGTTTTTGTTGATAAGATGAATTACCCTGTTGAATTGATAAGATTGTGATTAAAGGACTAGCAAGTCAAGAACGTGTAATTGTTAAATAATTAAGTACCAATGGTGGAATTGAGATTAGAATAGATTAACTATTTAAGCGTGATGCCCAAATAGACCATCGCGATAGAAGATAGTTCTGAAGACGCCAAATGAAAAAAAATGATGAGGTTTAGAAGACGAAGGAAGGTAAAGAACTTGTTAACAATGATTTAAGTTAAGAGGTTACATTGACCAAGACGTAAGCGCTATGGCGATTATAAATAAAAGCCAGGAGCACACATAACTTGAAGATTTTATAGTTTCAAGGTATGTTTCCAGATGAGTTATCAACATTTCCCTCAGATAGGGAAATGAAGCTCGCGATTGACTTAGCACCTGAGACGAAGCCAGTAACCAAGGCCTTACACAAAATGGCACCAGTTAAAATGAGAAAGTTAGCAAAGCAGATGCAAGAGATGTTCAAAGAAGAAGCGATTAGACCCAGCGTATCCTATAAGGTGCACCGGTACTAATTGTTAATAAGAAAATGGAAGTATGAGATTATGCGTCGACTAAAGAAAGCTCAACAAGTTTACTATCAAGAGTAAGTCTGTTACCTCGAACTACTGATTTGTTTGATCGAACAGAAGAAGCAAGTATTTAAGATTTTGGCGTTACCAATTGGAGATTGAACCTATTAACATATCAAGGATAATTTTCAAAACTAAGTACTGCTACTAAAAAGTTCTAATGATGTTACTTGAGTTAACTAATATACCAATAATATTTAAACTTGATGGACAGAATCCCTAAGGAATATCTGGATGAGTTGTATTTGTGTTACTTAAAGTCAACGGAGGACCATGCAAAGCATTTAATGATAACTGGGAAGTTGGAGAAGAAAGAAGTTGTATGAAATATAGTTCTTAGCATAAATAGTCAATATGGAGAAGATCAAAAGAGATTCAGCAGAAATTAAAGTTACTATGAATGAAAAGAGACCAGAAACACCAACAAAAGTAAGAAGTTTTATCATGGGCCGGTTACTATAGGAAATATGTGCAAGATTTCTTGAAAGTTGCAATATCTTGGACAAAGCTAACCAGGAAAAGCAAGAAGATTATATGAAATGGAGAAGGGTGAAGAAAGTTTTGCGGAGTTAAATGAAAGAATGGTTACAACACCTGCTTTATCACTTTGAAGGTATCAAGAAGATTTGGTAATTTCTAGTGATGCTTCTTATAAGGGAGTATGATGTGTGTTGATGCAGCACAATAAAGTTATTGCATATGCACCCAGACAACCGAAACCTTATGAGCAGAAGTATCCTACTCACAAGTGGGACTAACAGTGGTAATATTTGTTTTGAAAGATTGGGAAACATGATATGTATGGAGGAAAGTGTAAGATTTATACGAACCATAAAAGTTTGAAGTAGGTATTCATGAGGAAAAATAAATGTAGTAGCAAACGATAAGCAAAAAGGAGAGAACGAACATAAAGACTGCACCAGAAGAATTATCTATGGAATTTTAAAAGTTGGAATTGGAAGTCAGAGTTTATAATCCAAAAGGAGCAAGGACGGATAGTATGACCTTTCAGTCGAAGTTGTTAAGGGAAAGATAAGGAGATGTTAAAGGGGATAATGGATCATGATATTAACAGTTAGTAAGAGAAAGATTATGCACCCAGAAGAACAATTATGATATCCCCAGGTTTTCTTCCAGCACTTGGATGCTATAAGTAAAAGGATTAAGAATTGAGATCCCAGGGGGAATTCACAATATAAAGAATTTTATTTACTGAAGAAATGCCAAGCTATACGAGAATTTAAAGAAAAATAGTGATAACCATGTACAAGAAGGAAATTTCAAGATGGATTAGGAAGTGTTGGACATGTTAAAGAATTAAGGTGAAGTATTGGAGGCCTAGTGGATCAGGCAGACCCAAGGAGTGGTTTTACAAGAAGTGAATCGTGAAGTGTACTAGTGATGTTAAGGGAGAAAAATAATGAAATTATGAGAGTATGTACTGATTATCGGGAGTTTAATAAAACAACGACTAAGAAGAAGTGAGACCCTATAAAGAATTAATTATTTATGAGACCTAATTCAAGAAATATGTTACGTTTCGGGGATTAACTTAAGATCCGACCTGAGAACATACCAGAGATTATGATTAAAGTGAGTTATGAGCATTACAAGCTCCGGTGATATTATGTGAAATAACAATTGTATTAGTTGTCTACAAAGAAATTAAGGAACATGTTGTATAAGGAGTACTCAGATAAATAAATTATATTTATTGATAACATCTTCAGCTATTCAGGGAACTATACGTTGAGTTTTCAAGTATGAAATTTTGACCAAGGTTAATAAAAGATTCTGATTAATCCATTAACAACTACCTAAGCAAAGCCAAATGGTAACATATGCCTTATGCCGACAGAAAGGATTGGATGTAATTAAGACCACCGAGGAGTTAATAAACGAATTGGAAGGAGTGGAATCTAAAGTTCAAATACTTAAAGGTGATAATACATGAATATCTGAGATTACTTTTTAGCCTTAACTGATTGAAAGGAGTAAGAGATGTTTAAATGTTTGGAAACCAAGTTAAAAACTAGCACCTCCTATCATCCTTAAACGGAGATTCAAAGTACGGGAGTGATTCAGGAAGTGTAATATATGTGGAGAGGTTGAGTTTTAAGGAAACACTGGAATAATCATTTATCATCGATGTCAGCTTTGGAATGCCACTTTACCAAGCTTCATGGGAATGCAAGTATAGGTCCCCACTTTATTGAGATAAAGTGGGAGAAAGAAAGTTGTCAAATTCTAACCTTAATTCAGCACAACAAGAGCGTAGTGATATTGATTAAGCAGCTCGGAGTGGATAAATAAAGAAGGCGAAGTGGTATCAAGAGAGAATATGAGTATAGAAATAGGACCAGTAGTGTTAGTACAAGTTTCACCTTGAAAGAGACTGGATGAGTTTGAGTAGAAGGGACAGGTTAAGTCCTAAATTAGTAAACCATTCGAGGTATTGATAAATATAGATAGAGTTGTTTATGAGTTGATATTACCATTACAACAGTATATATATATAATGTAGTCTGTGTGTCAGGGTTAAGGCGATAAGTATTTGATTCGAATCAAGTAATGGATTTGGAGCCAAAGAGGCTCTTGTCCAAATTTGTTTTGTATATAGTGATCAATCCAAATTCTTGATCGTTAAAGGCAAGTCCTTGGAAATGAGTATATATCTATAGTGAGTACGTTTGAATCCTCGAGTAGAAGAGTCTGCGTGGAAACTAGAGTCAGATATGCTTGACAAATATCCTCGCTTATTTAGTTAAACCAGATTCTGAGGACAGAATCTTTTAAGGGGGAAGGATATAACGACTCGTGTATTTTTGAATTATTTAAATATGAGATTATTATGGAAATTATTAAGTAAATAAAATATGTGTTTTGGTTTTGGCAACAGTGTGTTGATATATGCTATGTGTCTGTGATTTAGTGGTGTAAAGGGATTGGAATGTGTAGTTAAAAATTTAGTTATATTGTTCAGTTTTATTTTTAAAAGGTGATTTTATTACAGTGTTAAATCCGTAAATTTTTAGATTGTCTCTAAAATTAGTTTTATGATTCTATAACTTCAATAATTATTTTTGGGATTCTAAAAAATTTAGATATCAATATTTTATCAATTATTTAACCCTGTATGATTTTCTGATTACATTTAATTGTAAAATCTGTACTTAATTCTAGAATTCTTTAAAAATTATGAAATTCATATTTATTTAAGTTTGGAATATTTCAAGAATTTTAAAATTATTTTGGAAATTTTCGGGATTTATTTCACTCATGCGTTGATTCCTTAATTGTTAAAAAGCGGGTACAAGTTGCATTTTAGAAATTGTTTAAAAATCTCAAAATTATTGTTTTTATAAACTTCGAGATATTTGTAACATTTTAAGACTATTTTCGCAATTTTCTGAATTTACTTTAAGTGCAGCTTGGTTCGTTAATTGTGAAATTCGGATACGAGTTGCATTTCAAAAATATTTTTAAAATTATGAAAATTTTATTTTATTAGTTTCGGGATTTTTAGAAAATTTTAAGTCTATTTTGGGATTATTCTGATTAATATGTATTCGCAAGTTATACCGTTAAAATGTTAAAAATGATTTAAAATCAGGCTTCCAGTCGGAGATAAGGACACGTGGCTTAGGAATTAAACTATGTGGCAGCATCTCCGTATGCGTGTAATGAGCTGATAAGGGTTACATTTTGATTTCATTTTTTTTCAGTCTCTTCTTCTCTCCCATCATTCTCTCTCTCGCACTCTGTCGTTCTCTCGATCATCTCTCCCTCCCTCTTCTCCGTTCACTTCCTAGCTTCTCCCTGAGTTTTCGCCGCCGCTATATTTCCCGGCCGTCACCCTTTTTGTTTTCCGGTGACTGCTCCATCTATTCCATTGTGTTTATACATATATTCGTGAGCATATGTGTGTGTAACTGTGATGGATGTGTGCGCTGTGTGTGTGTAATTGTGGTGGGTGTGTGCGTCGTGTGTGTGTTGTGTGGTTTCCAGCAAGCTGTGTTTTTCCGGCCTCCTTACCGGCTGTCCATTTTCTATTTTACCAATTCCGGCCCTGTTGACCAAGTGTTTGTTCTGCATAATTTGATTTTGTTTCGTGAAATTATGTGGGTGTTTATTTCCCGATTATATACAAATATTAATTCGGGGTTTTGCATATTGTTGCAGGATTTTTATTTGATCGAAGTTTTGTGAAATAAATAATTTTGTGCGGTAAAATTTTATCTGATTTAATCGGTGGAATTTATCTGGAAACCCGACACGTATCGGGCACCAATAAATTTTACCGCCGTCGACGGTGAACTTCGGTGAGTCGATGGTGGACCGTGATAATTATATTCTGAGTCCTAATTTAATAAATAAATGTAAAATGCGAATAATAATTAATAGTAGTGTTGAATTGGTGTTTGGGAAATTATGGATGTTGGTTGTTGTGATTATGAATTATTGTGGTGAATTGACGTCGATGATATTCAACGGGTAGTGCGATAAACGAAGGAAACGCTGCCCGATTTCCGGAAAACTGAACTATGTAAATACGGGAACGTATCCGATGATTATCGGGACATCGCGTGACTATATATATATATATATAAATATATATGTGTGTGTGTGTTTTTATACGAACTTGGTTATATGATGTGATGAAATATTTTGCCAAAACGATAACCCTGATTTCGTAAAATAAAGAGTATATGTATTTTCCGAAAACGAACACCGAACTGATTTTCGAGATTTTGAACCCTACTTGTTGCGTGTGTTATTATAATATAAATTATTACGAGTCGGGTTTGGATATTTTTGGGTAAAATTGGTATCGAGGATATGTCAAGCATACCTAGACGTCTAACGTAGGGTATTTTAACCCTGTAGGTTATAGTCGGAAACCTGGAGGTGGACGATGGACTAGAGATGACTTAGTAGTCAGTCGACGAGCTTAGTAGAGTTTCAACAGAAAACTTGAGTATCAAAGTCGAATCCAATGGGATCTAGTGGATAGACAATAAAGCCTGAGCGATAGAGTCGGCTCAGAGTCGATCAGTAATAGTTGTAAAGCCCCGTAAGGCAAGTACTTCTGAACTTTTCTTCAAGATATATCGCAAATATTTTCAAACTGTTTCATAATATGTCGCTATTATTCAAAATAACTCATGTTTTATATTGCAAGTACTCTAAACTATTTACCCTTGAACCCTGATTTTCTTGATCTTGAGTCGTAAGCCTTATTCTTTGTAAACCATCCTTTGTTGATCCTTAGATACCAAATCACACAAATATGATACTACTCCCCAAATGTATAACTACCAAACACTAGAACAAAATTGTTTGAAAACACAGAAACTTTTATACTCCAACCACTCTTTAGAACATCAAAGAACTATACCTTGAAAAAACATTATTTGTCTAATACCTGATTCTTTTACAGATTGAAAACCGTTTCTTATACATACCCTAATGTACCCTTGTAATATCCATGAGTTTCCTTACATTTTATTCAAATATTTAATCATCATGGATTATGATCTTATTTTATCGAATTATATTATTTATCATATTGGTTGCTTTAGGATTGGATAGTTTTTTTTATATATGTGGACCAGATTTGTGGTCAGACCATACCAATGGTCAAGTTAGGCCAATTTGTGCCTTGGATCCAGTAATTAGAGCAGTGTTGTGTGCTTTGCTCGGGGTTAGTGCGTGACTGATCAGCAGCCTAACCTTGGTTTTAAAACTTAAAATGAATATCCAATTCTAATGATTGTTTAACAATGAACTTGATTTCTCTTAATCATCTCGTTTGATCATTGAATAACCTCAATTATTGTCATGGTGACTTGCTGAGCTAGTTAGCTCACTCTTGCGAATCTTTTTATGTAATCTACAGTTAAGAAGGATACGGTTGATAGCGAGGTTTCCCAGTTCAATGAACGAGTTAGGACCCCAGATTAAGTTGATCGAGCTAGCAGGAGCTTATTGCGGTAGTGAGATAGTAAGATTGTAAGAATAATTTCATTATCAGTTGTAAATTAAATTAGTTGGGATTTGGTGCGTTGTAATAAAAGTTAAGGTTGTGGCTTATTTTCATACTTTAACCTGTTGCGATCCGTGGTTATGTAAAGCAGGGTCATTGCAAATAATATTTCTTATACAGGTTTTTATATAGTGTATGTGTTGTGGACCCCAAACCGCTGACCCGGGTTTGGAGGGCGTCACAACTTGAATGGGACTTGCATCGTTACTGTACGCTTTCAAAATGTGCTACAAGAGAAGTGATTGGCATGTAAACACTCATATTATCAAACACATGTTTAAATATCACTAAGGTTATACGAAATAAATAACGTATATTTTTTCCTTATAATATGTTGTATCGTAATCATATACGTACGTAGATCCCGTCATTACTTTCGAAATATAGTCGATAACAATACATATGAAAGATTCGGGACTTGTTAAGTTTACAATATTACATAGAGACACCGTATTAGTAAAGAAAAGTGAAACGAGTCATTTAATGTCGATCCAGTTGAATATTTCATTTTTTCTTAATTTAATTCGATACAGGGGTTTAAAATTTGGAAGAATACTTTTCTAAAATATAAGACAACAGTTTTAAAATTAAACCATTGTATGAAAGTGAAACAAGCCTTTTTTAGGAAACCATTGTGTCATGACATCAACCTTTTTAACAAAATATAAGACAACGGTTTGGGCGAAATTCCATTGTAAGAACCTGTACAAACAAGTCTTTTTCGTTCAAACCATTTTCTATTGACATCAAATTTCTTGACAATCCCAAAGAATTGAATGGGACTTGAATCGTTACCGTACACTTTCAAAATGTGCTACAAGAGAAGTGATTGGCATGTAAAAACTCACATTATCAAACACATGTTTAAATATCACTAAGGTTATATGAAATAAATAACTTATATTTTTTCATTATAATATGTTATATCGTAATCATATACGTACGGAGATCCTGTCATTACTTTCGAAATATAGTCGATAAATATACATATGAAAGATTCGGGACTTGTTAAGTTTACAATATTACATAGATACACCGTATGAGTAAAGAAAAGTGAAATGAGCCATTTAATGTCGATCCAGTTAAATATATCATTTTTTCTTAATTTAATTCGATATAGGGGTTTAAAATTTGGAAGAATGATTTTATAAAATATAAGACAACAGTTTTAAAATTAAACCATTGTCCGAAAGTGTACAAACAAGCCTTTTTTAGGAAACCATTGTGTCATGACATTAACCTTTTTGACAAAATATAAGATAACGGTTTGGACGAAAATCCATTGTAAGAACCTGTACAAATAAGTCTTTTTCGAACTGATCTAATATCGAGAGTATATCTGTTAAGCATCCACACACGCACGTTTCTGGTTTATGAGTTGGTTTGTGGGATTTATTCGAACTCTGTTTCAAGTTATTGCATTCTTAGAGGCATTGGCTTATTCATTTGGTTATGATTATTCTGAGGGGATCGATTGAATTATCATTTAGTTGCATTCTCGTAGTTGCATTCATGCATTAGGTTTGTTTTATAGTTTTGAGTCTGTTTATGCTTGAGGACAAGCATCGATTCAAGTTTGGGGGTGTGATAAGTGGATTTTATATCCACTTGGAATACTTTATTACAAGCTTAAATTGGTGTTTTGGACTCAAGTTGTAGGTATTTTGATGTATTTTTGTGTTATTGCATTTCAGGTATCAGTTAAATGAAGAAAAGAGCTTTTAAAGGTAATTTGATAAAAAGTGATCAGATTTGGAAGCCGAGGCCATTGTCAAGTTGTAGAGAATCTCGTTAGCTTCGCGTGCACTACACCAAAAACTGAATCAGACAACACCACTTACACAATGGTTGATCAAAAAACTGTTGTCCCAAATCATCAGACAACGGTGAATGATTCGTTGACTGAAAAGCATTATGCGACTTCCCTTCACACAATGGTGATTCAACTTTTTCCAAAGTGTTGTCTACATTATAGTGTGCTCCAATGAGACAATGGTTATAGTTCAGCTTATTGTGTGACTTCTCTTACACAAGTTGTTTTTAGGTCATAATAAACCATTGTGCTCACTTTGCATTTAGACAACTAATTGCCATGACTATTGTGCAAGTTAAACAACGGTGGCTCAGAACACATGTGTTCATGTATTTTAGACAATGGTGCTGAAAAACCATTTTTAGAAGCAAAACATGTAGACAATTGTTTATCACCTCTATTGATTAAATGAGTGTCAAACAACAATGTTTACCTGTTGTCTGAATAACCTCCATTAAAATATAGGTGACAACAGTTTTCTTGTAAAACCATTGTCTGATTACCTGAGAGTTTTTTTAAAAAAATCCTTCACATAGATACTTCAGACAAAGATTCTGAATCATTAATTATAGGAAAATTAATTCATGACAAGTCTGACAACGGTTTCCGCTAATAAACGGTGTATGCATTCTATCGCACAACAGAGCTCACCAAAACCGTTGTCTGAATTTTTGTCTCAATTTAAACTAATTACGTTTCTTTTTGAATTATTTTTACTGTAAATTTTATAAATATAAAACTAAAAAAAGTCATATTTTCTTTATCGTTGGATTATGAATAGACTATTCTGAGCCGTTGATTTACAAAAAATTAAAATTTTCGTTTCCCCCTCTATTTTATTTGGATTCCCGCCTGAATTTTTGAAAAAAATTTGAAATTTTTTTGAAGGTGATTTAGGTTTGGAAGAATGATTTTCAAAAATATAAGACAATAGTTTTAAAATTAAACCATTGTACGAAAGTTTACAAACAAGCCATTGTGTCATGACATCAACCTTTTTGACAAAATATAAGACAACGGTTTGGGCGAAAATCCATTGTAGGAACCTGTACAAACAAGTCTTTTCCGTTCAAACCATTGTCTATTGACATCAAATTTCTTGACAATCCCAAAGACTTGAATGGGAATTGAATCGTTATTGTACGCTTTCAAAATGTGCTACAAGAGAAGTGATTGGCATGTAAACACTCATATTATCAAACACATGTTTAAATATCACTAAGGTTACATAAAATACATAACTTATATTTTTTCGTTATAATATGTTGTATCGTAATCATATACGTACGTAGATCCTGTCATTACTTTCGAAATATAGTCGATAACTATACATATGAAAGATTCGGGACTTGTTAAGTTTATAATATTACATAGAGACACCGTATGAGTAAAAAAAAGTAAAACGAGTCATTAAATGTCGATCCAGTTGAATATTTTATTTTTTCTTAATTTAATTCGATACAGGGGTTTAAAATTTGGAAGAATGATTTTCTAAAATATAAGACAACAGTTTTAAAATTAAACCATTGTATGAAAGTGTACAAACAAGCCTTTTTTTGGAAACCATTGTGTCATGACATCAACCTTTTTGACAAAATATAAGACAACGGTTTGGGAGAAAATCCATTATTAGAACAAGTACAAATAAGTCTTTTTCATTCAAACCACTGTCTATTGACATCAAATTTCTTGACAATCCCAAAGAATTGAATGGGACTTGAATCGTTACCGTACGCTTTCAAAATGTGCTACAAGAGAAGTGAATGGCATGTAAAAACTCACATTATCAAACACATGTTTAAATATCACTACGGTTATACGAAATAAATAACTTATATTTTTTCATTATAATATATTGTATCGTAATCATATACGTACGTAGATCCCGTTTATTACTTTCGAAATATAGTCGATAACTATACATCTGAAAGATTCGGGACTTGTTAAGTTTACAATATTATATAGAGATACCGTATGAGTAAAGAAAAGTGAAATAAGCCATTTAATGTCGATCCAGTTGAATATTTCATTTTTTCTTAATTTAATTCGATATAGGGGTTTAAAATTTAGAAGAATGATTTTATAAAATATAAGACAACAGTTTTAAAATTAAACCATTGTCCGAAAGTGTACAAACAAGCCTTTTTTAGGAAACCATTGTGTCATGACATTAACCTTTTTGACAAAATATAAGACAACGGTTTGGATGAAAATCCATTGTAAGAACCTGTACAAACAAGTCTTTTTTCTAATTGATCTAATATCGAGAGTATATCTGTTAAGCATCCACATACACACGTTTCAGGTTTGTGAGTTGGTTTGTGGGATTTATTCGAACTCTGTTTCAAGTTATTGCATTCTTAGAGGCATTGGCTTATTCATTTGGTTATGATTATTCTGAGGGGATCGATTGCATTATCATTTAGTTGCATTCACGTAGTTGCATTCATGCATTAGGTTTGTTTTGTAGTTTTGAGTCTGTTTATGCTTGAGGACAAGCATCGATTCAAGTTTGGGGGTGTGATAAGTGGATTTTATATCCACTTGGAATACTTTATTACAAGCTTAAATTGGTGTTTTGGACTCAAGTTGTTGGTATTTTGATGTATTTTTTTGTTATTGCATTTCAGGTATCAATTAAATGAAGAAAAGAGCTTTTAAAGGAAATATGATAAAAAGTGATCAGATTTGGAAGCCAAGGCCATTGTCAAGTTGTAGAGAATCTCGTTAGCTTCGCGTGCACTACACCAAAAACTGAATCAGACAACACCACTTACACAATGGTTGATCAAAAAACTGTTTGTCCCAAATCATCAGACAACGGTGAATGATTCGTTGACTGAAAAGCATTGTGCGACTTCCCTTCACACAATGGTGATTCAACTTTTTCCAAAGTGTTGTCTACATTGTACCAGTGTGCTCCAATGAGATAATGGTTATAGTTCAGCTTATTGTGTGACTTCTCTTACACAAGTTGTTTTTAGGTCATAACAAACCATTGTGCTCACTTTGCATTTAGACAACTAATTGTCATGACTATTGTACAAGTTAGACAACGGTGGCTCAGAACACATGTGTTCATGTATTTTAGACAATGGTGCTGAAAAACCATTTTTAGAAGTAAAACATATAGACAATTGTTTATCACCTCTGTTGATTAAATGAGTGTCAAACAACAATATTTACCTGTTGTCTGAATAACCTCCATTAGAATATTTGGTGACAACAGTTTTCTTGTAAAACCATTGTCTGATTACCTGAGAGTTTTTTTAAAAAAATCCTTCACATAGATACTTCAGACAAAGATTCTGAATCATTAATTCTAGGAAAATTAATTCATGACAAGTCTGACAACGGTTTCCGCTAATAAACGGTGTATGCATTCTATCGCACAACAGAGCTCACCAAAACCGTTGTCTGAATTTATGTCTCAATTTAAACTAATTACGTTTCTTTTTCAATTATTTTTACTGTAAATTTTATTTATATAAAACTAAAAAAAGTCACATTTTCTTTATCGTTGGATATGAATAGACTATTCTGAGACGTTGATTTACAAAAAATTAAAATTTTCGTTTCCCCCTCTATTTTATTTGGATTCCCTCCTGAATTTTTTAAAAAAATTTGAAATTTTTTTGAAGGTGATTTAGGTTTGGAAGAATGATTTTCTAAAATATAAAACAATAGTTTTAAAATTAAACCATTGTACGAAAGTTTACAACCAAGCCTTTTTTTAGGAAACCATTGTGTCATGACATCAACCTTTTTGACAAAATATAAGACAACGGTTTGGGCGAAAATCCATTGTAGTTACCTATACAAACAAGTCTTTTTCGTTCAAACCATTGTCTATTGACATCAAATTTCGTGACAATCCCAAAGACTTGAATGGGACTTGAATCGTTACTGTACGCTTTCAAAATGTGCTACAAAAGAAGTGATTGGCATGTAAACACTCATATTATCAAACACATGTTTAAATATCACTAAGGTTATACGAAATAAATAAGTTATATTTTTTCCTTATAATATGTTGTATCATAATCATATACGTACGAAGATCCCGTCATTACTTTCGAAATATAGTCGATAACTATACATATGAAAGATTCGGGACTTGTTAAGTTTACAATATTACATAGAGACACCGTATGAGTAAAGAAAAGTGAAACGAGTCATTTAATGTCGATCCAGTTGAATATTTCATTTTTTCTTAATTTAATTCGATACAGGGGTTTAAAATTTGGAAGAATGATTTTCTAAAATATAAGACAACAGTTTTAAAATTAAACCATTGTCCGAAAGTGTACAAACAAGCCTTTTTTAGGAAACCATTGTGTCATGACATCAACCTTTTTGACAAAATATAAGACAAAGGTTTGGATGAAAATCCATTGTAAGAACCTGTACAAACAAGTCTTTTTCGAATTGATCTAATATCGAGAGTATATCTGTTAAGCATCCACACACGCACGTTTATGGTTTATGAGTTGGTTTGTGGGATTTATTCGAACTCTGTTTCAAGTTATTGCATTCTTAGAGGCATTGGCTTATTCATTTGGTTATGATTTTTCTGAGGGGATCGATTGAATTATCATTTAGTTGCATTCACGTAGTTGCATTCATGCATTAGGTTTGTTTTGTAGTTTTGAGTCTGTTTATGCTTGAGGACAAGCATCGATTCAAGTTTGGGGTGTGATAAGTGGATTTTATATCCACTTGGAATACTTTATTACAAGCTTAAATTGGTGTTTTGGACTCAAGTTGTTGGTATTTTGATGTATTTTTGTGTTATTGCATTTCAGGTATCAGTTAAATGAAGAAAAGAGCTTTTAAAGGAAATATGATAAAAAGTGATCAGATTTGGAAGCCAAGGCCATTGTCAAGTTGTAGAGAATCTCGTTAGCTTCGCGTGCACTACACCAAAAACTGAATCAGACAACACCACTTACACAATGGTTGATCAAAAAACTGTTGTCCCAAATCATCAGACAACGGTGAATGATTCGTTGACTGAAAAGCATTGTGCGACTTCCCTTCACACAATGGTGATTCAACTTTTTCCAAAGTGTTGTCTACATTGTACCAGTGTGCTCCAATGAGACAATGGTTATAGTTCAGCTTATTGTGTGACTTCTCTTACACAAGTTGTTTTTAGGTCATAATAAACCATTGTGCTCACTTTGCATTTAGACAACTAATTGTCATGACTATTGTGCAAGTTAGACAACGGTGGCTCAGAACACATGTGTTCATGTATTTTAGACAATGGTGCTGAAAAACCATTTTTAGAAGCAAAACATGTAGACAATTGTTTATCACCTCTGTTGATTAAATGAGTGTCAAACAACAATGTTTACCTGTTGTCTGAATAACCTCCATTAGAATATAGGTGACAACAGTTTTCTTGTAAAACCATTGTCTGATTACCTGAGAGTTTTTTTAAAAAAATCCTTCACATAGATACTTCAGACAAAGATTCTGAATCATTAATTCTAGGAAAATTAATTCATGACAAGTCTGACAACGGTTTCCGCTAATAAACGGTGTATGCATTCTATCGCACAACAGAGCTCACCAAAACCGTTGTCTGAATTTATGTCTCAATTTAAACTAATTACATTTCTTTTTGAATTATTTTTACTGTAAATTTTATTTATATAAAACTAAAAAAAGTCACATTTTCTTTATCGTTGGATTATGAATAGACTATTCTGAGACGTTGATTTACAAAAAATTAAAATTTTCGTTTCCCCCTCTATTTTATTTGGATTCCCTCCTGAATTTTTTAAAAAAATTTGAAATTTTTTTGAAGGTGATTTAGGTTTGGAAGAATGATTTTCTAAAATATAAGACAATAGTTTTAAAATTAAACCATTGTACGAAAGTTTACAACCAAGCCTTTTTTTAGGAAACCATTGTGTCATGACATCAACCTTTTTGACAAAATATAAGACAACGGTTTGGGCGAAAATCCATTGTAGGAACCTGTACAAACAAGTCTTTTTCGTTCAAACCATTGTCTATTGACATCAAATTTCGTGACAATCCCAAAGACTTGAATGGGACTTGAATCGTTACTGTACGCTTTCAAAATGTGCTACAAGAGAAGTGATTGGCATGTAAACACTCATATTATCAAACACATGTTTAAATATCACTAAGGTTATACGAAATAAATAACTTATATTTTTTCCTTATAATATGTTGTATCGTAATCATATACGTACGAAGATCCCGTCATTACTTTCGAAATATAGTCGATAACTATACATATGAAAGATTCGGGACTTGTTAAGTTTACAATATTACATAGAGACACCGTATGAGTAAAGAAAAGTGAAACGAGTCATTTAATGTCGATCCAGTTGAATATTTCATTTTTTTCTTAATTTAATTCGATACAGGGGTTTAAAATTTGGAAGAATGATTTTCTAAAATATAAGACAACAGTTTTAAAATTAAACCATTGTCCGAAAGTGTACAAATCAAGCCTTTTTTAGGAAAACCATTGTGTCATGACATCAACCTTTTTGACAAAATATAAGACAACGGTTTGGACAAAAATCCATTGTAAGAACCTGTATAAACAAGTCTTTTTCGAATTGATCTAATATCGAGAGTATATCTGTTAAGCATCCACACACGCACGTTTCTGGTTTATGAGTTGGTTTGTGGGATTTATTCGAACTCTGTTTCAAGTTATTGCATTCTTAGAGGCATTGGCTTATTCATTTGGTTATGATTATTCTGAGGGGATCGATTGAATTATCATTTAGTTGCATTCACGTAGTTGCATTCATGCATTAGGTTTGTTTTGTAGTTTTGAGTCTGTTTATGCTTGAGGACAAGCATCGATTCAAGTTTGGGGTGTGATAAGTGGATTTTATATCCACTTGGAACACTTTATTACAAGCTTAAATTGGTGTTTTGGACTCAAGTTGTTGGTATTTTGATGTATTTTTGTGTTATTGCATTTCAGGTATCAGTTAAATGAAGAAAAGAGCTTTTAAAGGAAATATGATAAAAAGTGATCAGATTTGGAAGCCAAGGCCATTGTCAAGTTGTAGAGAATCTCGTTAGCTTCGCGTGCACTACACCAAAAACTGAATCAGACAACACCACTTACACAATGGTTGATCAAAAAACTGTTGTCCCAAATCATCAGACAACGGTGAATGATTCGTTGACTGAAAAGCATTGTGCGACTTCCCTTCACACAATGGTGATTCAACTTTTTCCAAAGTGTTGTCTACATTGTACCAGTGTGCTCCAATGAGACAATGGTTATAGTTCAGCTTATTGTGTGACTTCTCTTACACAAGTTGTTTTTAGGTCATAATAAACCATTGTGCTCACTTTGCATTTAGACAACTAATTGTCATGACTATTGTGCAAGTTAGACAACGGTGGCTCAGAACACATGTGTTCATGTATTTTAGACAATGGTGCTGAAAAACCATTTTTAGAAGCAAAACATGTAGACAATTGTTTATCACCTCTGTTGATTAAATGAGTGTCAAACAACAATGTTTACCTGTTGTCTGAATAACCTCCATTAGAATATAGGTGACAACAGTTTTCTTGTAAAACCATTGTCTGATTACCTGAGAGTTTTTTTAAAAAAATCCTTCACATAGATACTTCAGACAAAGATTCTGAATCATTAATTCTAGGAAAATTAATTCATGACAAGTCTGACAACGGTTTTCCGCTAATAAACGGTGTATGCATTCTATCGCACAACAGAGCTCACCAAAACCGTTGTCTGAATTATGTCTCAATTTAAACTAATTACATTTCTTTTTGAATTATTTTTACTGTAAATTTTATTTATATAAAACTAAAAAAACTCACATTTTCTTTATCGTTGGATTATGAATAGACTATTCTGAGACGTTGATTTACAAAAAATTAAAATTTTCGTTTCCCCCTCTATTTTATTTGGATTCCCTCCTGAATTTTTTAAAAAAATTTGAAATTTTTTTGAAGGTGATTTAGGTTTGGAAGAATGATTTTCTAAAATATAAGACAATAGTTTTAAAATTAAACCATTGTACGAAAGTTTACAACCAAGCCTTTTTTTAGGAAACCATTGTGTCATGACATCAACCTTTTTGACAAAATATAAGACAACGGTTTGGGCGAAAATCCATTGTAGGAACCTGTACAAACAAGTCTTTTTCGTTCAAACCATTGTCTATTGACATCAAATTTCGTGACAATCCCAAAGACTTGAATGGGACTTGAATCGTTACTGTACGCTTTCAAAATGTGCTACAAGAGAAGTGATTGGCATGTAAACACTCATATTATCAAACACATGTTTAAATATCACCAAGGTTATACGAAATAAATAACTTATATTTTTTCCTTATAATATGTTGTATCGTAATCATATACGTACGAAGATCCCGTCATTACTTTCGAAATATAGTCGATAACTATACATATGAAAGATTCGGGACTTGTTAAGTTTACAATATTACATAGAGACACCGTATGAGTAAAGAAAAGTGAAACGAGTCATTTAATGTCGATCCAGTTGAATATTTCATTTTTTCTTAATTTAATTCGATACAGGGGTTAAAAATTTGGAAGAATGATTTTCTAAAATATAAGACAACAGTTTTAAAATTAAACCATTGTCCGAAAGTGTACAATCAAGCCTTTTTTAGGAAACCATTGTGTCATGACATCAACCTTTTTGACAAAATATAAGACAACGGTTTGGACAAAAATCCATTGTAAGAACCTGTATAAACAAGTCTTTTTCGAATTGATCTAATATCGAGAGTATATCTGTTAAGCATCCACACACGCACGTTTCTGGTTTATGAGTTGGTTTGTGGGATTTATTCGAACTCTGTTTCAAGTTATTGCATTCTTAGAGGCATTGGCTTATTCATTTGTTATGATTATTCTGAGGGGATCGATTGAATTATCATTTAGTTGCATTCACGTAGTTGCATTCATGCATTAGGTTTGTTTTGTAGTTTTGAGTCTGTTTATGCTTGAGGACAAGCATCGATTCAAGTGTGGGGTGTGATAAGTGGATTTTATATCCACTTGGAACACTTTATTACAAGCTTAAATTGGTGTTTTGGACTCAAGTTGTTGGTATTTTGATGTATTTTTGTGTTATTGCATTTCAGGTATCAGTTAAATGAAGAAAAGAGCTTTTAAAGGAAATATGATAAAAAGTGATCAGATTTGGAAGCCAATGCCATTGTCAAGTTGTAGAGAATCTCGTTAGCTTCGCGTGCCCTACACCAAAAACTGAATCAGACAACACCACTTACACAATGGTTGATCAAAAAACTGTTGTCCCAAATCATCAGACAACGGTGAATGATTCGTTGACTGAAAAGCATTGTGCGAGTTCCCTTCACACAATGGTGATTCAACTTTTTCCAAAGTGTTGTCTACATTGTACCAGTGTGCTCCAATGAGACAATGGTTATAGTTCAGCTTATTGTTTGACTTCTCTTACACAAGTTGTTTTTAGGTCATAATAAACCATTGTGCTCACTTTGCATTTAGACAACTAATTGTCATGACTATTGTGCAAGTTAGACAACGGTGGCTCAGAACACATGTGTTCATGTATTTTAGACAATGGTGCTGAAAAACCATTTTTAGAAGCAAAACATGTAGACAATTGTTTATCACCTCTGTTGATTAAATGAGTGTTAAACAACAATGTTTACCTGTTGTCTGAATAACCTCCATTAGAATATAGGTGATAACAGTTTTCTTGTAAAACCATTGTCTGATTACCTGAGAGTTTTTTTAAAAAAATCCTTCACATAGATACTTCAGACAAAGATTCTGAATCATTAATTCTAGGAAAATTAATTTATGACAAGTCTGACAACGGTTTCCGCTAATAAACGGTGTATGCATTCTATCGCACAACAGAGCTCACCAAAACCGTTGTCTGAATTTATGTCTCAATTTAAACTAATTACATTTCTTTTTGAATTATTTTTACTGTAAATTTTATTTATATAAAACTAAAAAACTCACATTTTCTTTATCGTTGGATTATGAATAGACTATTCTGAGACGTTGATTTACAAAAAATTAAAATTTTCGTTTCCCCCTCTATTTTATTTGGATTCCCTCCTGAATTTTTTAAAAAAATTTGAAATTTTTTTGAAGGTGATTTAGGTTTGGAAGAATGATTTTCTAAAATATAAGACAATAGTTTTAAAATTAAACCATTGTACGAAAGTTTACAACCAAGCCTTTTTTTAGGAAACCATTGTGTCATGACATCAACCTTTTTGACAAAATATAAGACAACGGTTTGGGCGAAAATCCATTGTAGGAACCTGTACAAACAAGTCTTTTTCGTTCAAACCATTGTCTATTGACATCAAATTTCGTGACAATCCCAAAGACTTGAATGGGACTTGAATCGTTACTGTACGCTTTCAAAATGTGCTACAAGAGAAGTGATTGGCATGTAAACACTCATATTATCAAACACATGTTTAAATATCACCAAGGTTATACGAAATAAATAACTTATATTTTTTCCTTATAATATGTTGTATCGTAATCAAATACGTACGAAGATCCCGTCATTACTTTCGAAATATAGTCGATAACTATACATATGAAAGATTCGGGACTTGTTAAGTTTACAATATTACATAGAGACACCGTATGAGTAAAGAAAAGTGAAACGAGTCATTTAATGTCGATCCAGTTGAATATTTCATTTTTTCTTAATTTGATTCGATATAGGGGTTTAAAATTTGGAAGAATGATTTTCTAAAATATAAGACAACAGTTTAAAATTAAACCATTGTCCGAAAGTGTACAAACAAGCCTTTTTTAGGAAACCATTGTGTCATGACATCAACCTTTTTGACAAAATATAAGACAACGGTTTGGACGAAAATCCATTATAAGAACCTGTACAAACAAGTCTTTTTCGAATTGATCTAATATCGAGAGTATATCTGTTAAGCATCCACACACGCACGTTTCTGGTTTATGAGTTGGTTTGTGGGATTTATTCGAACTCCGTTTCAAGTTATTGCATTCTTAGAGGCATTGGCTTATTCATTTGGTTATGATTATTCTGAGGGGATCGATTGAATTATCATTTAGTTGCATTCACGTAGTTGCATTCATGCATTAGATTTGTTTTGTAGTTTTGAGTCTGTTTATGCTTGAGGACAAGCATCGATTCAAGTTTGGGGTGTGATAAGTGGATTTTATATCCACTTGGAACACTTTATTACTAGCTTAAATTGGTGTTTTAGACTCAAGTTGTTGGTATTTTGATGTATTTTTGTGTTATTGCATTTCAGGTATCAGTTAACTGAAGAAAAGAGCTTTTAAAGGAAATATGATAAAAAGTGATCAGATTTGGAAGCCAAGGCCATTGTCAAGTTGTAGAGAATCTCGTTAGCTTCGCGTGCACTATACCAAAAACTGAATCAGACAACACCACTTACACAATGGTTGATCAAAAAACTGTTGTCCCAAATCATCAGACAACGGTGAATGATTCGTTGACTGAAAACCATTGTGCGACTTCCCTTCACACAATGGTGATTCAACTTTTTCCAAAGTGTTGTCTACCATGTGTCCAGACACCAGCTCCTTAGTTGCATTTAGGTCATATAGTCATTGTAGTATATATGTGCAAGTTAGACAACGGTGGCTCAGAACACATGTGTTCATGTATTTTAGACAATGGTGCTGAAAAACCATTTTAGAAGCAAAACATGTAGACAATTGTTTATCACCTCTGTTGATTAAATGAGTGTCAAACAACAATGTTTACCTGTTGTCTGAATAACCTCCATTAGAATATAGGTGACAACAGTTTTCTTGTAAAACCATTGTCTGATTACCTGAGAGTTTTTTAAAAAAATCCTTCACATAGATACTTCAGACAAAGATTCTGAATCATTAATTCTAGGAAAATTAATTCATGACAAGTCTGACAACGGTTTCCGCTAATAAACGGTGTATGCATTCTATCGCACAACAGAGCTCACCAAAACCGTTGTCTGAATTTATGTCTCAATTTAAACTAATTACATTTTTTTGAATTATTTTTACTGTAAATTTTATTTTAAAACTAAAAAGTCACATTTTCTTTATCGTTGGATTATGAATAGACTATTCTGAGACGTTGATTTACAAAAAATTAAATTTTCGTTTCCCCCTCTATTTTATTTGGATTCCCTCCTGAATTTTTTAAAAAAATTGAAATTTTTTTGAAGGTGATTTAGGTTTGGAAGAATGATTTTCTAAAATATAAGACAATAGTTTTAAATTAAACCATTGTACGAAAGTGTACAACAAGCCTTTTTTTAGGAACCATTGTGTCATGACATCAACCTTTTTGACAAAATATAAGACAACGGTTTGGGCGAAAATCCATTGTAGGAAACATACAAAAAGTCTTTTTCGTTCAAACCATGTCTATTGACATCAAATTTCGTGACAATCCCAAAGACTTGATGGACTTGAATCGTTACTGTACGCTTTCAAAATGTGCTACAAGAGAAGTGATTGGCATGTAAACACTCATATTATCAAACACATGTTTAAATATCACTAAGGTTATACGAAATAAATAATTATATTTTTCCTTATAATAGTTGTATCGTAATCATATACGTACGAAGATCCCGTCATTCTTTCGAAATATAGTCGATAACTATACATATGAAAGATTCGGGACTTGTTAAGTTTACAATATTATAGAGACACCGTATGAGTAAAGAAAAGTGAAACGAGTCATTTAATGTCGATCCAGTTGAATATTTCTTTTTTCTTAATTTAATTCGATACAGGGGTTTAAAATTTGGAAGAATGATTTTCTAAAATATAAGACAACAGTTTTAAAATTAAACCATTGTCCGAAAGTGTACAAACACCTTTTTTAGGAAACCATTGTGTCATGACATCAACCTTTTTTGACAAAATATAAGACAACGGTTGGCGAAAATCCATTGTAAGAACCTGTACAAACAAGTCTTTTTTCGAATTGATCTAATATCGAGAGTATATCTGTTAAGCATCCACACACGCACGTTTCTGGTTTATGAGTTGGTTTGGGATTTATTCGAACTCTGTTTCAAGTTATGCATTCTTAGAGGCATTGGCTTATTCATTTGGTTATGATTATTCTGAGGGGATCGATTGAATTATCATTTAGTTGCATTCACGTAGTTGCATTCATGCATTAGGTTTGTTTTGTAGTTTTGAGTCTGTTTATGCTTGAGGACAAGCATCGATTCAAGTTTGGGGTGTGATAAGTGGATTTTATATCCCTTGGAAACTTTATTACAAGCTTAAATTGGTGTTTTGGACTCAAGTTGTGGTATTTTGATGTATTTTTGTGTTATTGCATTTCAGGTATCAGTTAAATGAAGAAAGAGCTTTTAAAGGAAATATGATAAAAAGTGATCAGATTTGGAAGCCAAGGCCATTGTCAAGTTGTAGAGAATCTCGTTAGCTTCGCGTGCACTACACACAAAAACTGAATCAGACAACACCACTTACACAATGGTTGATCAAAAAACTGTTGTCCCAAATCATCAGACAACGGTGAATGATGTTGACTGAAAAGCATTGTGCGACTTCCCTTCACACAATGGTGATTCAACTTTTTCCAAAGTGTTGTCTACATTGTACCAGTGTGCTCCAATGAGACAATGGTTATAGTTCAGCTTATTGTGTGACTTCTCTTACACAAGTTGTTTTAGGTCATAATAAACCATTGTGCTCACTTTGCATTTAGACAACTAATTGTCATGACTATTGTGCAAGTTAGACAACGGTGGCTCAGAACACATGTGTTCATGTATTTTAGACAATGGTGCTGAAAAACCATTTTTAGAAGCAAAACATGTAGACAATTGTTTATCACCTCTGTTGATTAAATGAGTGTCAAACAACAATGTTTACCGTTGTCTGAATAACCTCCATTAGAATATAGGTGACAACAGTTTTCTTGTAAAACCATTGTCTGATTACCTGAGAGTTTTTTTAAAAAAATCCTTCACATAGATACTTCAGACAAAGATTCTGAATCATTAATTCTAGGAAAATTAATTCATGACAAGTCTGACAACGGTTTCGCTAATAAACGGTGTATGCATTCTATCGCACAACAGAGCTCACCAAAACCGTTGTCTGAATTTATGTCTCAATTTAAACTAATTACATTTCTTTTTGAATTATTTTTACTGTAAATTTTATTTATATAAAACTAAAAAAAGTCACATTTTCTTTATCGTTGGATTATGAATAGACTATTCTGAGACGTTGATTTACAAAAAATTAAAATTTTCGTTTCCCCCTCTATTTTATTTGGATTCCCTCCTGAATTTTTTAAAAAATTTGAAATTTTTTTGAAGGTGATTTAGGTTTGGAAGAATGATTTTCTAAAATATAAGACAATAGTTTTAAAATTAAACCATTGTACGAAAGTTTACAACCAAGCCTTTTTTTAGGAAACCATTGTGTCATGACATCAACCTTTTTGACAAAATATAAGACAACGGTTTGGGCGAAAATCCATTAGGAACCTGTACAAACAAGTCTTTTTCGTTCAAACCATTGTCTATGACATCAAATTTCGTGACAATCCCAAAGACTTGAATGGACTTGAATCGTTACTGTACGCTTTCAAAATGTGCTACAAGAGAAGTGATTGGCATGTAAACACTCATATTATCAAACACATGTTTAAATATCACTAAGGTTATACGAATAAATAACTTATATTTTTTCCTTATAATATGTTGTATCGTAATCATATACGTACGAAGATCCGTCATTACTTTCGAAATATAGTCGATAACTATACATATGAAAGATTCGGGACTTGTTAAGTTTACAATATTACATAGAGACACCGTATGAGTAAAGAAAAGTGAAACGAGTCATTTAATGTCGATCCAGTTGAATATTTCATTTTTTCTTAATTTAATTCGATACAGGGGTTTAAAATTTGGAAGAATGATTTTCTAAATATAAGACAACAGTTTTAAAATTAAACCATTGTCCGAAAGTGTACAAACAAGCCTTTTTTAGGAAACCATTGTGTCATGACATCAACCTTTTTGACAAAATAAGACAACGGTTTGGAAAATCCATTGTAAGAACCTGTACAAACAAGTCTTTTTCGAATTGATCTAATATCGAGAGTATATCTGTTAAGCATCCACACACCACGTTTCTGGTTATGAGTGGTTTGTGGGATTTATTCGAACTCTGTTTCAAGTTATTGCATTCTTAGAGGCATTGGCTTATTCATTTGGTTATGATTATTCTGAGGGGATCGATTGAATTATCATTTAGTTGCATTCACGTAGTTGCATTCATGCATTAGGTTTGTTTTGTAGTTTTGAGTCTGTTTATGCTTGAGGACAAGCATCGATTCAAGTTTGGGGTGTGATAAGTGGATTTTATATCCCTTGGAACTTTATTACAAGCTTAAATTGGTGTTTTGGACTCAAGTTTTGGTATTTTGATGTATTTTTGTGTTATTGCATTTCAGGTATCAGTTAAATGAAGAAAAGAGCTTTTAAAGGAAATATGATAAAAAGTGATCAGATTTGGAAGCCAAGGCCATTGTCAAGTTGTAGAGAATCTCGTTAGCTTCGCGTGCACTACACCAAAAACTGAATCAGACAACACCACTTACACAATGGTTGATCAAAAAACTGTTGTCCCAAATCATCAGACAACGGTGAATGATTCGTTGACTGAAAAGCATTGTGCGACTTCCCTTCACACAATGGTGATTCAACTTTTTCCAAAGTGTTGTCTACATTGTACCAGTGTGCTCCAATGAGACAATGGTTATAGTTCAGCTTATTGTGTGACTTCTCTTACACAAGTTTTTTTAGGTCATAATAAACCATTGTGCTCACTTTGCATTTAGACAACTAATTGTCATGACTATTGTGCAAGTTAGACAACGGTGGCTCAGAACACATGTGTTCATGTATTTTAGACAATGGTGCTGAAAAACCATTTTTAGAAGCAAAACATGTAGACAATTGTTTATCACCTCTGTTGATTAAATGAGTGTCAAACAACAATGTTTACCTGTTGTCTGAATAACCTCCATTAGAATAGGTGACAACAGTTTTCTTGTAAAACCATTGTCTGATTACCTGAGAGTTTTTTTAAAAAATCCTTCACATAGATACTTCAGACAAAGATTCTGAATCATTAATTCTAGGAAAATTAATTCATGACAAGTCTGACAACGGTTTCCGCTAATACGGTGTATGCATTCTATCGCACAACAGAGCTCACCAAAACCGTTGTCTGAATTTATGTCTCAATTTAAACTAATTACATTTCTTTTTGAATTATTTTTACTGTAAATTTTATTTATATAAAACTAAAAAAAGTCACATTTTCTTTATCGTTGGATTATGAATAGACTATTCTGAGACGTTGATTTACAAAAAATTAAAATTTTCGTTTCCCCCTCTATTTTATTTGGATTCCCTCCTGAATTTTTTAAAAAAATTTGAAATTTTTTTGAAGGTGATTTAGGTTTGGAAGAATGATTTTCTAAAATAAAGACAATAGTTTTAAAATTAAACCATTGTACGAAAGTTTACAACCAAGCCTTTTTTAGGAAACCATTGTGTCATGACATCAACCTTTTTGACAAAATATAGACAACGTTTGGGCGAAAATCCATTGTAGGAACCTGTACAAACAAGTCTTTTTCGTTCAAACCATTGTCTATTGACATCAAATTTCGTGACAATCCCAAAGACTTGAATGGACTTGAATCGTTACTGTACGCTTTCAAAAGTGCTACAAGAGAAGTGATTGGCATGTAAACACTCATATTATCAAACACATGTTTAAATATCACTAAGGTTATACGAAATAAATAACTTATATTTTTCCTTATAATATGTTATCGTAATCATATACGTACGAAGATCCCGTCATTACTTTCGAAATATAGTCGATAACTATACATATGAAATTCGGGACTTGTTAAGTTTACAATATTACATAGAGACACCGTATGAGTAAAGAAAAGTGAAACGAGTCATTTAATGTCGATCCAGTTTTCATTTTTTTCTTAATTTAATTCGATACAGGGGTTTAAAATTTGGAAGAATGATTTTCTAAAATATAAGACAACAGTTTTAAAATTAAACCATTGTCCGAAAGTGTACAAACAAGCCTTTTTTAGGAAACCATTGTGTCATGACATCAACCTTTTTGACAAAATATAAGACAACGGTTTGGACAAAATCCATTGTAAGAACCTGTACAAACAAGTCTTTTTCGAATTGATCTAATATCGAGAGTATATCTGTTAAGCATCCACACGCACGTTTCTGGTTTGAGTTGGTTTGTGGGATTTATTCGAACTCTGTTTCAAGTTATTGCATTCTTAGAGGCATTGGCTTATTCATTTGGTTATGATTATTCTGAGGGGATCGATTGAATTATCATTTAGTTGCATTCACGTAGTTGCATTCATGCATTAGGTTTGTTTTGTAGTTTTGAGTCTGTTTATGCTTGAGGACAAGCATCGATTCAAGTTTGGGGTGTGATAAGTGGATTTTATATCCACTTGGAAACTTTATTACAAGCTTAAATTGGTGTTTTGGACTCAAGTTGTTGGTATTTTGATGTATTTTTGTGTTATTGCATTTCAGGTATCAGTTAAATGAAGAAAAGAGCTTTTAAAGGAAATATGATAAAAGTGATCAGATTTGGAAGCCAAGGCCATTGTCAAGTTGTAGAGAATCTCGTTAGCTTCGCGTGCACTACACCAAAACTGAATCAGACAACACCACTTACACAATGGTTGATCAAAAACTGTTGTCCCAAATCATCAGACAACGGTGAATGATTCGTTGACTGAAAAGCATTGTGCGACTTCCCTTCACACAATGGTGATTCAACTTTTTCCAAAGTGTTGTCTACATTGTACCAGTGTGCTCCAATGAGACAATGGTTATAGTTCAGCTTATTGTGTGACTTCTCTTACACAAGTTGTTTTTAGGTCATAATAACCATTGTGCTCACTTTGCATTTAGACAACTAATTGTCATGACTATTGTGCAAGTTAGACAACGGTGGCTCAGAACACATGTGTTCATGTATTTTAGACAATGGTGCTGAAAAACCATTTTTAGAAGCAAAACATGTAGACAATTGTTTATCACCTCTGTTGATTAAATGAGTGTCAAACAACAATGTTTACCTGTTGTCTGAATAACCTCCATTAGAATATAGGTGACAACAGTTTTCTTGTAAAACCATTGTCTGATTACCTGAGAGTTTTTTTAAAAAAATCCTTCACATAGATACTTCAGACAAAGATTCTGAATCATTAATTCTAGGAAAATTAATTCATGACAAGTCTGACAACGGTTTCCGCTAATAAACGGTGTATGCATTCTATCGCACAACAGAGCTCACCAAAACCGTTGTCTGAATTTATGTCTCAATTTAAACTAATTACATTCTTTTTGAATTATTTTTACTGTAAATTTTATTTATATAAAACTAAAAAAAGTCACATTTTCTTTATCGTTGGATTATGAATAGACTATTCTGAGACGTTGATTTACAAAAAATTAAAATTTTCGTTTCCCCCTCTATTTTATTTGGATTCCCTCCTGAATTTTTTAAAAAAATTTGAAATTTTTTTGAAGGTGATTTAGGTTTGGAAGAATGATTTTCTAAAATATAAGACAATAGTTTTAAAATTAAACCATTGTACGAAAGTTTACAACCAAGCCTTTTTTTAGGAAACCATTGTGTCATGACATCAACCTTTTTGACAAAATATAAGACAACGGTTTGGGCGAAAATCCATTGTAGGAACCTGTACAAACAAGTCTTTTTCGTTCAAACCATTGTCTATTGACATCAAATTTCGTGACAATCCCAAAGACTTGAATGGGACTTGAATCGTTACTGTACGCTTTCAAAATGTGCTACAAGAGAAGTGATTGGCATGTAAACACTCATATTATCAAACACATGTTTAAATATCACTAAGGTTATACGAAATAAATAACTTATATTTTTTCCTTATAATATGTTGTATCGTAATCATATACGTACGAAGATCCCGTCATTACTTTCGAAATATAGTCGATAACTATACATATGAAGATTCGGGACTTGTTAAGTTTACAATATTACATAGACACCGTATGAGTAAAGAAAAGTGAAACGAGTCATTTAATGTCGATCCAGTTGAATATTTCATTTTTTCTTAATTTAATTCGATACAGGGGTTTAAAATTTGGAAGAATGATTTTCTAAAATATAAGACAACAGTTTTAAAATTAAACCATTGTCCGAAAGTGTACAACAAGCCTTTTTTAGGAAACCATTGTGTCATGACATCAACCTTTTTGACAAAATATAAGACAACGGTTTGGACAAAATCCATTGTAAGAACCTGTACAAACAAGTCTTTTTCGAATTGATCTAATATCGAGAGTATATCTGTTAAGCATCCACACGCACGTTTCTGGTTTATGAGTTGGTTTGTGGGATTTATTCGAACTCTGTTTCAAGTTATTGCATTCTTAGAGGCATTGGCTTATTCATTTGGTTATGATTATTCTGAGGGGATCGATTGAATTATCATTTAGTTGCATTCACGTAGTTGCATTCATGCATTAGGTTTGTTTTGTAGTTTTGAGTCTGTTTATGCTTGAGGACAAGCATCGATTCAAGTTTGGGGTGTGATAAGTGGATTTTATATCCACTTGGAACACTTTATTACAAGCTTAAATTGGTGTTTTGGACTCAAGTTGTTGGTATTTTGATGTATTTTGTGTTATTGCATTTCAGTATATCAGTTAAATGAAGAAAAGAGCTTTTAAAGGAAATATGATAAAAAGTGATCAGATTTGGAAGCCAAGGCCATTGTCAAGTTGTAGAGAATCTCGTTAGCTTCGCGTGCACTACACCAAAAATGAATCAGACAACACCACTTACACAATGGTTGATCAAAAAACTGTTGTCCCAAATCATCAGACAACGGTGAATGATTCGTTGACTGAAAAGCATTGTGCGACTTCCCTTCACACAATGGTGATTCAACTTTTTCCAAAGTGTTGTCTACATTGTACCAGTGTGCTCCAATGAGACAATGGTTATAGTTCAGCTTATTGTGTGACTTCTCTTACACAAGTTGTTTTTAGGTCATAATAAACCATTGTGCTCACTTTGCATTTAGACAACTAATTGTCATGACTATTGTGCAAGTTAGACAACGGTGGCTCAGAACACATGTGTTCATGTATTTTAGACAATGGTGCTGAAAAACCATTTTTAGAAGCAAAACATGTAGACAATTGTTTATCACCTCTGTTGATTAAATGAGTGTCAAACAACAATGTTTACCTGTGTCTGAATAACCTCCATTAGAATATAGGTGACAACAGTTTTCTTGTAAAACCATTGTCTGATTACCTGAGAGTTTTTTTAAAAAAATCCTTCACATAGATACTTCAGACAAAGATTCTGAATCATTAATTCTAGGAAAATTAATTCATGACAAGTCTGACAACGGTTTCCGCTAATAAACGGTGTATGCATTCTATCGCACAACAGAGCTCACCAAACCGTTGTCTGAATTTATGTCTCAATTTAAACTAATTACATTTCTTTTTGAATTATTTTACTGTAAATTTTATTTATATAAAACTAAAAAAAGTCACATTTTCTTTATCGTTGGATTATGAATAGACTATTCTGAGACGTTGATTTACAAAAAATTAAAATTTTCGTTTCCCCCTCTATTTTATTTGGATTCCCTCCTGAATTTTTTAAAAAAATTTGAAATTTTTTTGAAGGTGATTTAGGTTTGGAAGAATGATTTTCTAAAATATAAGACAATAGTTTTAAAATTAAACCATTGTACGAAAGTTTACAACCAAGCCTTTTTTAGGAAACCATTGTGTCATGACATCAACCTTTTTTGACAAAATATAAGACAACGGTTTGGGCGAAAATCCCTTGTAGGAACCTGTACAAACAAGTCTTTTTCGTTCAAACCATTGTCTATTGACATCAAATTTCGTGACAATCCCAAAGACTTGAATGTGGACTTGAATGTGACTTGAATCGTTACTGTACGCTTTCAAAATGTGCTACAAGAGAAGTGATTGCATGTAAAACACTCATATTATCAAAACACCTGTTTAAATATCACTAAGGTATACGAAATAAATAAACTTATATTTTTTCCTTATAATATGTTATATCGTAATCATATACGTACGAAGATCCCGTCATTACTTTCGAATATAGTCGATAACTATACATATGAAATATTCGGGGCTTGTTAAGTTTACAATATTACATAGAGACACCGTAGGAGTAAAGAAAGTTGAAACGAGTCATTTAATGTCGATCTAGTTGAATATTTCATTTTTTCTTAATTTAATTCGATACAGGGGTTTTAAAATTTGGAAGAATGATTTTCTAAAATATAAGACAAACAGTTTTAAAATTAAACCATTGTCCTGAAAGTGTACAACAAGCCTTTTTTAGGAAACCATTGTGTCATGACATCAACCTTTTTGACAAAATATAAGACAACGGTTTGGACAAAAATCCATTGTAAGAACCTCTACAAACAAGTCTTTTCGAATTGATCTAATATCGAGAGTATATCTGTTAAGCATCCACACACGCACGTTTCTGGTTTATGAGTTGGTTTGTGGGATTTATTCGAACTCTGTTTCAAGTTATTGCATTCTTAGAGGCATTGGCTTATTCATTTGGTTATGATTATTCTGAGGGGATCGATTGAATTATCATTATTTGCATTCACGTAGTTGCATTCATGCATTAGGTTTTGTTTTGTAGTTTTGAGTCTGTTTATGCTTGAGGACAAGCATCGATTCAAGTTTGGGGTGTGATAAGTGGATTTTTATATCCACTTGGAACACTTTATTAAAAGCTTAAATTGGTGTTTTGGACTCAAGTGTGTTGGTATTTTGATGTATTTTTGTGTTATTGCATTTCAGGTATCATTTAAATGAAGAAAAGAGCTTTTTAAGGAAATATGATAAAAAGTGATCAGATTTGGAAGCCAAGGCCATTGTCAAGTTGTAGAGAATCTCGTTAGCTTCGCGTGCACTACACCAAAAACTGAAATCAGACAACACCACTTACACAATGGTTGATCAAAAAACTGTTGTCCCAAATCATCAGACAACGGTGAATGATTCGTTGACTGAAAAGCATTGTGCGACTTCCCTTCACACAATGGTGATTCAACTTTTTTCCAAAGTGTTGTCTACATTGTACCAGTGTGCTCCAATGAGACAATGGTTATAGTTCAGCTTATTGTGTGACTTCTCTTATACAAGTTGTTTTTAGGTCATAATAAACCATTGTGCTCACTTTGCATTTAGACAACTACTTATCATGACTATTGTGCAAGTTAGACAACGGTGGCTCAGAACACATGTGTTCATGTATTTTAGACAATGGTGCTGAAAAACCATTTTTAGAAGCAAAACATGTAGACAATTGTTTATCACCTCTGTTGATTAAATGAGTGTCCAAACAACCATGTTTACTGTAGTCTGAATAACCTCCAGTTAGAATATAGGTGACAACAGTTTTCTTGTAAAACCATTGTCTGATTACCTGAGAGTTTTTTAAAAAATCCTTCACATAGATACTTCAGACAAAGATTCTGAATCATTAATTCTAGGAAAATTAATTCATGGACAAGTCTGACAACGGTTTCCGCTAATAAACGGTGTATGCATTCTATCGCACAACAGAGCTCACCCAAAACCGTTGTCTGAATTATGTCTCAATTTAACTAATTACATTTCTTTTTGAATTATTTTTACTGTAAATTTTATTTATATAAAACTAAAAAAAGTCACATTTTCTTTATCGTTGGATTATGAATAGACTATTCTGAGACGTTGATTTACAAAAAATTAAAATTTTCGTTTCCCCCTCTATTTTATTTGGATTCCCTCCTGAATTTTTTAAAAAAATTGAAATTTTTTTGAAGGTGATTTAGGTTTGGAAGAATGATTTCTAAAATATACAATAGTTTTAAAATTAAACCATTGTACGAAAGTTTACAACCAAGCCTTTTTTTAGGAAACCATTGTGTCATGACATCAACCTTTTTGACAAAATATAAGACAACGGTTTGGGCGAAAATCCATTGTAGGAACCTGTACAAACAAGTCTTTTTCGTTCAAACCATTGTCTATTGACATCAAATTTCGTGACAATCCCAAAGACTTGAATGTGACTTGAATGTTGACGTACTGTACGCTTTCAAAATGTGCTACAAGAGAAGTGATTGGCATGTAAACACTCATATTATCAAACACATGTTTAAATATCACTAAGGTTATACGAAATAAATAACTTATATTTTTCCTTATAATATGTTATATCGTAATCATATACGTACGAATCCCGTCATTACTTTCGAAATATAGTCGATAACTATACATATGAAAGATTCGGGGCTTGTTAAGTTTACAATATTACATAGAGACACCGTATGAGTAAAGAAAAGTGAAACGAGTCATTTAATGTCGATCTAGTTGAATATTTCATTTTTTCTTAATTAATATTCGATACAGGGGTTTAAATTTGGAAGAATGATTTTCTAAAATATAAGACAACAGTTTTAAAATTAAACCATTGTCCGAAAGTGTACAACAAGCCTTTTTTAGGAAACCATTGTGTCATGACATCAACCTTTTTGACAAAATATAAGACAACGGTTTGGACAAAAATCCATTGTAAGAACCTCTACAAACAAGTCTTTTTCGAATTGATCTAATATCGAGAGTATACTGTTAAGCATCCACACACGCACGTTTCTGGTTTATGAGTTGGTTTGTGGGATTTATTCGAACTCTGTTTCAAGTTATTGCATTCTTAGAGGCATTGGCTTATTCATTTGGTTATGATTATTCTGAGGGGATCGATTGAATTATCATTTAGTTGCATTCACGTAGTTGCATTCATGCATTAGGTTTGTTTTGTAGTTTTGAGTCTGTTTATGCTTGAGGACAAGCATCGATTCAAGTTTGGGGTGTGATAAGTGGATTTTATATCCACTTGGAACACTTTATTAAAGCTTAAATTGGTGTTTTGGACTCAAGTTGTTGGTATTTTGATGTATTTTTGTGTTATTGCATTTCAGGTATCATTAAATGAAGAAAGAGCTTTTAAAGGAAATATGATAAAAAGTGATCAGATTTGGAAGCCAAGGCCATTGTCAAGTTGTAGAGAATCTCGTTAGCTTCGCGTGCACTACACCAAAACTGAATCAGACAACACCACTTACACAATGGTTGATCAAAAACTGTTGTCCCAAATCATCAGACAACGGTGAATGATTCGTTGACTGAAAAGCATTGTGCGACTTCCCTTCACACAATGGTGATTCAACTTTTTCCAAAGTGTTGTCTACATGTACCAGTGTGCTCCAATGAGACAATGGTTATAGTTCAGCTTATTGTGTGACTTCTCTTACACAGTTGTTTTTAGGTCATAATAAACCATTGTGCTCACTTTGCATTTAGACAACTAATCATGACTATTGTGCAAGTTAGACAACGGTGGCTCAGAACACATGTGTTCATGTATTTTAGACAATGGTGCTGAAAAACCATTTTTAGAAGCAAAACATGTAGACAATTGTTTATCACCTCTGTTGATTAAATGAGTGTCAAACAACAATGTTTACCTGTAGTCTGAATAACCTCCATTAGAATATAGGTGACAACAGTTTTCTTGTAAAACCATTGTCTGATTACCTGAGAGTTTTTTTTAAAAAATCCTTCACATAGATACTTCAGACAAAGATTCTGAATCATTAATTCTAGAAAATTAATTCATGACAATCTGACAACGGTTTCCGCTAATAACGGTGTATGCATTCTATCGCACAACAGAGCTCACCAAAACCGTTCTGTCTTATGTCTCATCTTCATTTCTAATTCATTTACTGTACTTTTTTATATAAAACTAAAAGTCACATTTTCTTTATCTCGTTGGATTATGAATAGACTATTCTGAGACGTTGATTTACAAAAATTAAAATTTTCGTTTCCCCCCTCTATTTTATTTGGATTCCCTCCTCCTGAATTTTTTAAAAAAATTTGAAATTTTTTGAAGTGATTTAGGTTGGAAGAATGATTTTCTAAAATATAAGACAATAGTTTTTAAATTAAACCATTGTACGAAAGTTTACAACCAAGCCTTTTTTTAGGAAACCATTGTGTCATGACATCAACCTTTTTGACAAAATATAAACACGTTTGGGCGAAAATCCATTGTAGGAACCTATACAAACAAGTCTTTTTCGTTCAACCATTGTCTATTGACATCAAATTTCGTGACAATCCCAAAGACTTGAATGTGACTTGAATGTGACTTGATCGTTACTGTACGCTTTCAAATGTGCTACAAGAGAAGTGATTGGCATGTAAACCTCATATTATCAAACACATGTTTAAATATCACTAAGGTTATACGAAATAAATAACTTATATTTTTTCCTTATAATATGTTATATCGTAATCATATACGTACGAAGATCCCGTCATTACTTTCGAAATATAGTCGATAACTATACATATGAAATTCGGGACTTGTTAAGTTTACAATATTACATAGACACCGTATGAGTAAAGAAAAGTGAAACGAGCGTCATTTAAGTCGATCTAGTTGAATTTCATTTTTTTCTTAATTTAATTCGATACAGGGGTTTAAATTTGGAAGAATGATTTTCTAAAATATAAGACAACAGTTTTAAAATTAAACCATTGTCCGAAAGTGTCAAACAGCCTTTTTTAGGAAACCATTGTGTCATGACATCAACCTTTTGACAAAATATAGACAACGGTTTGGACAAAATCCATTGTAAGAACCTCTACAAACAGTCTTTTCGAATTGATCTAATATCGAGAGTATATCTGTTAAGCATCCACACACGCACGTTTCTGTTTATGAGTTGGTTTGTGGATTTATTCGACTCCGTGTTCAAGTTATTGCATTCTTAGAGGCATTGGCTTATTCATTTGGTTATGATTATTCTGAGGGGATCGATTGAATTATCATTTAGTTGCATTCACGTAGTTGCATTCATGCATTAGGTTTGTTTTGTAGTTTTGAGTCTGTTTATCTTGAGTACAAGCATCGATCAAGTTTGGGGTGTGATAGTGGATTTATCCACTTGGAACACTTTTATTAAAGCTTAATTGGTGTTTTGACTCAAGTTGTTGGTATTTGATGTATTTTGTGTTATTGCATTTCAGGTATCATTTAAATGAGAAAGAGCTTTTAAAGGAAATGATAAAGTGATCAGATTTGGAAGCCAAGGCATTGTCAAGTTGTAGAATCTCGTTAGCTTCGCGTGCACTACACCAAAAACTGAATCCAGACAACACCACTTACACAATGGTTATCAAAAACTGTTGTCCCAATCATCAGACAACGTGAATGATTCGTTGACTGAAAGCCTTGTGCGTACTCCCTTCACACAATGGTGATTCAACTTTTTCCAAGTGTTGTCTACATTGTACGTGTGCTCCATGAGACAATGGTTTATAGTTCAGCTTTGTGTGACTTCTTCTCATATACAAGTTGTTTTTAGGTCATAATAAACCATTGCTCACTTTGGCATTTAGACCATAATTATCATGACTATTTGCAAGTTAGACAACGTGCTCAGAACACATGTGTTCATGTATTTTAGACATGGTGCTGAAAACCCATTTTTAGAACAAACATGTAGACAATTGTTTATCACCTCTGTTGATTAAATGAGTGTCAACACAATGTTTACCTGTAGTCTGAATAACCTCCATAGAATATAGGTGACAACATTTTTCTTGTA